>NW_019525091.1:537759-538172 GCF_002814215.2 Seriola lalandi dorsalis | reverse complement strand
CTGCCCCCCCCCCCCTCTCTCTGAGCTGATATTGACAGGAAACGGATGCGTACACCACCGGTGACTGTGATGTTATGTTTAGATAATGCTGGACCTTGTTGCTTTGAGGCAAAAGAGATGAATGCTGAAAACAGCAATGTCCACTGAAAAAAGCAGGTTCACTCTCAGGGCTCTCATCACTCACAGCAGCAAACGGCAGACAGACACAGTCAGAGAGCGGCCGGTGAACACAGCGGAGCATTCAGCAGCTAAAGAGTCAGATATCTCCCTCAGGAGCTGGTGGAGACCAAACACAGAGCTACAAGACAGGGAGCACTGGACTTACATTCATCAGGTGGACAGAGCCACGGCTCCAAAGGAATGATAATCTTGCTCTGTAAGTGCTGGATGTGAAGATAAGCAACTGCTTGCCA
>NW_019525091.1:467739-537673 GCF_002814215.2 Seriola lalandi dorsalis | reverse complement strand
GTGTGTGTGTGTGTGTGTGTGTGTGTGTGTGTGTATGTGTGTGTGTGTGTGTATGTGTGTGTGTTTGACAGCAGCTGACTAGGAGTTATGACATCCCCACAGCAGAGAGAGGAAGGAGAGGCAGCCTGGTTAATATTTGTCATGGCAGCTGGTGGATGGGAAACAATTCAATCCCACTCACTAACCTTTATTTAAACACAACAACGAATCAGATTCAACGCAAACGACTGCTTCTGCTGCTGCTTCTGCTTTGGCTGTATTTTTAATGGCATCCACTCCAGACTGTGTTGCTTTTTTTACTCCCTCCGCTTCCCTCCTCCTCCTCCCCCTCCTCCTCCTCCTCCTCCTCTTCCTCCTCCTGATCATTTCATTTCACCACCAAATGCAAAAAGGAAATGTTTAATAGAAGAATCCAGCGGGCCAGAAGGAGGAAGGCTGAAGTGAAAACAGTGTGTGTGTATGTGTGTGTGTGTGTGTGTGTGTGTCTACAATCACACCTACCCACTCAGTCACATGCACACACACACACACACACACACACACACACACACACACACCAATGAATAATCACTGTAATATTCCTGTGATGTTTCTGCAAAGCCTTATATTGAGCAGAGGCTCTTTAATGAACATTTAAAATGGTTTCTGATTGACTGAATGATTATTTCAATTATCTATTAATCTACCAACTGTTTTCTTGATTGAAATGTCAAAAGAAAATGATGCGATGTGTTCATATTCCAAATATATTGAGTTTAATTTCATCTTTAGCAAAGAAAAGCTGCAAATTCTCATAATCAAGAAGCTAGTAACAGAAAATTTCTAACTTTATTGAAATTACCATCAAAATAGCTGCTAACAAACAGATTGATCGATTATTGATTTCCGCTGTATTTCACATTATATCACCACAACATTCACATTATATTTCAACAGGGGCTTCAAATGTGCTTTTATAGTTGCACTTAATAATATACTTCGTCTATTGCATTGATTGTGGATTTTTGCAATCAAATTCAGGACAAAGTATCACATAAACATCTATCATAGGAAATGCATTGCAATTATAGCACATTAAAATCTATTTGGATGTATATTAAAAGTGCATTTCTCTATAATGTCCCAGCAGTAACTTGTTGGTTGAGGTATTTCCACTAGTGTCCCTTTAAGAAGTTTCTTGCCTATAGGATCCCCCCACCTCCCCTTCACACACACACACACACACACACACACACACACACACACACACACACACACACAGGCTATATGCACACTCACACACGCTCACACAAATGCACACGTGCACACACTCACCTTTCATCTCGCAGCAGTCCTTGGTTCCTCTCTGGTCGGTCTTGATTGGCAGCTGGAGCAGGGACTTCAGGTTGGTCATGGAGGTCAGGTGTCCACTTTGAGGGCCACTTCCAGCCGGGTTGCTGGCCCCAAACTGGGGGCTGGTGGCCCCGGCAGGGAGATCCGGCGGTAAGAGCTGAGAGAGAGGCCTTGACATAACTTCTAGGGGAAGAGGAGGGGGGAGATGAGGGGAGGCACGGGGGAGAGGAGGTGGAGTAGAGCAACCTGCAGACTGTAAGTTCAAGATCAAAATAATCCAATTAGTGACACTAATTGACAGGCGCGCCGTCAAAAGGTGTGCTGACAGGTGACGCCTGTGTGCGCTCAAGATCTCCACCTGATATCCCGCTTCTCCGCCCGTCCCATGAAGAAATATGAGTAAAGAAACGAAATAAAAGAGGGGGGTTTATCTCCAAAATGGCACCATGTCGACCGAGTCTAATTCATCCTCTCAAACTGGCTGAGCTCTCTGGAGTTGCTGTCACGTTTTCTTCCTTTAAACAAACTCAGCTCCGCACTAACAGACGCATGCAGGAAGACAAATTCAATCCCGAAGGCGCAGGAGTGAGGTCCCCTTTGAGTTTGTGGAGATATAACGGCGGCCGGTCCGTCGGTCGGTTGGTCGGTTGATCGCGCGAAGAATTATGAGTCCGGAAGGCAAAAAAGCAAATAGAAGATGAAAACAGAAATAAACGCGGATGTCTGTAGTCCAATGCAATGAGTGGAGAGAGAGGATTAGAAACAGTACAGTAAACAGTAGAAGCGGAGTCGAGTCGCGGCGGTGGGAGAAGTCTCCAAGGTAGAAAAAGATGGCCAAAAACAAACAAGCGAAAAATACAAGATGAAGGAAATAAAGAGATCCCCCCCCAAAAAATAATAATATCCAATAGTATGAGAGTCAGATAGATGGGGCTGATGGCTCTTATTTTCCTCCCCCTCTCTCTCTCTCACTCTCTCTCTCTCCCTCCCTTTCTCCTTCTCTCTCTCTCAGTCAGCTGGAACCAACACGGGCCGCTCGTGTGACGTCACCGCTCACGGGGGAAAGGCGCTTGGGGGCGTGGTTCGTTTGCATTCTGAGACCACGCCCCCGGCAACGCCGCCTTTTTCTTAAAGCCACTGTAACGCCTTCACGGCATATGTGAAAGCTGGTAAATATGAGCTTCCATATTAAAATAAGATTTTAGGGGTATCAGGATAAGGAATGAATGAATACATTTTGAAAGAATTTACCTGATTCGCTTATGTTGTCTCATTAGCTTAAACCTGCAGTAACTCATTTATTTTGGCTACAACAAGTTGTGTTGATGTGGCAAACTTGTAGACACACATCAACCAGTTACAACACAAAATTATCTTTAATAATCCCAGTGTTCTCCTTTTAGCTCTGGTTTTGGTCTTGATCAACTCCTGAGTCCACTATGTTCAGATAGGTACTTACTGTGTTCGTCTGCTGTTTGGTGCTAAGCAGGTAGTTTATGGTGGGATTTTAGAGCTGTTTCACTGAAAATATCTACATTCTTTGGGCTGGAAATGACCCTCTGTGAGTAATGAGATTGAACTAAAACAGTAAACTTGACAACAATGAGCCAAAATTCACCATAAAACTCTTTAAAGCCAAGCAGAACCACAAATTCAGGTGATAATTCACTGTAGGTTCATTACTGTGAGCAACTCCTTTCACATTATCACATTGTTTTCACATTGTCATTTGATATATTGTTAAAATATTGGTTATAGCCTTTAAGGATGTACAAAGAATTTTTACAACAATCTGTATTACTACAAAAAAACGTTCAACTTGGTTATACTATAAAAAAAAATAGAGACACTTTGCCTTGTTAAATGAAGCAAGTCCCACATTTAATTATAGTTTTAAACAAAAAAAAACACAGTATTGATAAATGAATAGAAATTTTTTTTTAACTTCTTTTTGAAACTCCATAATGACTATGTGTATATCAGTATCAATTCCTGAGCAATGCTAAATAAGGTTACTTGTAAAAACTGTACATTGAGTTGTATTTTGGTGACACTTCAGCGGAAGTTCCTCTATATTAAGGAGTACACAAGTGTTTATTAATGTATTTTCTGAATAACTATAACTTCTTTTGTGGGCACCAATGAGTGGAGGCAAACCTATAAACAGATAATGAATTACAATAAAACACTGTTGTAATGATATAAAATGTCATCATGACTTCATAGCAGAAGATATACTTGGGTAAGCCATCATGATATAGTATTTTCATCATCTAATTTCTTATGCAATTGTTTATTTATGACTTAATTAGTTTTTCAGTCCCTGCAGTACATCAAGTCACACTACATTGAATGATTCTAGTTCTTGCTTTTAAGTGTCATTTTCTGTTTGCTGTTTCTTCTCTTAGTACCTGAACGCAACACAAATTTGCATTTAAAATACAACACCCCCTTGTAACTTCAGCCAATAGCAGATAACAGCTGGGACTGTTGCGTACCAAGTACCCGCCACCCCCGAGCTGTACTCCGCTCCCCGCCCCTCTCCTCTTCTCTCACGCTGTCATTTAAACCGAGAGGCCAAAACAACAGCGAAGACCAAGGAGCGAAAGTCAGAGTAAAGTACCACGACCAGTCTTGAGACGTAGGCATGTTTGCTGTTTTACTGCGCCCTCCCCACCCCACCCCCCACCAAACTCACACACAGACACACACACACTGACACATTTATACCCACAACGTGACAGAATTTGAAGGCTGAAAGTAGCTGTGTATTAGAAGCAAACACAGGTGTCAGGTGTTTCACTCCATTTTGTCAGTTTACAGTGGTTAGAGATACAACCGCCATGTTGTGATTTGTCAGGAGTGTAAGATGAAAAACTTGTTTATTAACGTTTCTTTCGATGGGTTGAATGGAGTTTTTAATTATACAGTAACTGTAGGCTGTAAAGTTTTAAAATCATCACATCTAAAGTGATTATACTGTATTTAATACGATGAAAACGGAGGTAAAAGCAACGACTAGACTGTTTCTCTCCCCACTGGTTGTCCCTATCTCCACACCAAAGAAGCACATGGCTCCGGCACGCGCCGACTGTTGCCTACCGGCGACTCTGCCGCGCTGCGATTGGCTGAAATTAGGTCACTCGCTGCCGTTCTCGGCCTTCTATTGGCTTAAAATAGGTCACAGTCTCCGCCCACAGGTTTCCCCATGCCACTGCCGCGTGAGGGGCTGGCTGGAGGGGGGAATAGGAGGGGAGGGAGGGAGGGAGGGGGTGTCAAAAATCAATTAACTAAAGATCCATAAAATTTTTTTTTAACTAAGATAACTAATAAATAAAATAAAAAAAGTATAGTAAAAAAAAAAAACATACATTAAATAACTATTATAAAATTACAATAATAAAAAAATAAATAGAAATTGAAAAGATAAAATAAAAGTACAAAACATGTCATATATTATTATCCAACATATCATATTGTAAATTTTACTAAACTAATTCAAACAAAAAGTACATTTAAAAATAAGAAAATATTACACAAAAAATGTCAATATAAAATAAAAACTAATTAAGAACGTTTTTGTTTTGACAATTTAATGTTTTTCGTTGTCATGTAAAGGTGTCAAACTATTTTTCATACCTGATAATGTAGCAGTGGTGGAGAGTAACTAAGTACATTTACTCCAATATTGTACTTAAGTACCATTTTGAGGTTCTAATATTTTACTTGAGAATTTCCATTTTCAGATACTTTATATTTCTTCCTCACTACATTTTTACAAATATCCTTTTACTCCACATTTAGCTTGCTAGTTACTTATCAGATTAAGATCTTACATGGATGTTAATGCATACTGTCCCTGTGAAATGAATGGCAAACCTGAAACATGAATAATATCCTAACAATAATAATAACAGCCTATTAATTTATTACAGGAGTAAATCAAACATAAACATCATGTGTTTCTTGTTGACATTAATTTGACTGACTCATGAATCCGTTGCAGCAGCTGCACTGCGAGAGCAGCAGTTCCTAGAAGGACCTGGAGAAGCCTGCAGGTCCTATCTGGTGACAGAGTGCTGTCAAATATACATGACAGGAATGTGTTGGTAGTAAGAGGCCAAAATAATCTTTGTCACTCACACACATATACACACACGCACATACGCACACGAGTAGGAGTGTGTGTACGCTGGCATGCATCAGGGAAAGTGTGGAACAACAGCTTGACTCCACTAATGTGTGATTCGAGTTTCATGAGCCGTTTCGAATTGAAATTATTTTCCCCTTGGTCCTTTCCAGCTCTAGTTTACTTTCTATTCTATTGTAATGGCACCATCTAGTGGGCGACTGGTGGTAATGCGTCAAAACATTACAGCCGTTCACCTTTCCAACCCATGTATACACTAGTTTCCCCCGCCAAAAAATAGGGGCCGCTGTGTGGTCAGGCCAGCTCACCTACTACATGCCTCAGGTGCACAACACCTTACTTCCTGTCACTATACCTGGAGCTCTCTGAGTCTACACTTGTGTGCGTGGGCTTTATGCATCAGAGAAAAACCATTTCAACACTCCTATAGTAGAGGGATGGATAAAAATATACACGATGTATTAATTATCTAAAACAAGCTTTGAGGGGATGGATGATGGAGTCTTAATGGCATTTTACAGACAGTTGTTGGTAGTCCATTTAATAAAGTGCTGGATCCTCCTAGACCTAAGGCTTTGTGGAGGGTCGATGGGAATAGATAAGTAGTTTAATAGCAGCTGTGTGTTGTCTAAATACAAATATTTATTGCTAGAATATCTACTCCTAGATCATCCACTGAGCTTAACCACACCAAACTAAAGCATCATTTTGACAATTTTTACCCAACTTATAACTACGACTAAGACTGACTGACAGAAGTCATTTCTCTGAACTACTGTCACCATTATACCAACTTGCTTGCCCATGCAAAACTTCAGCCATTTTAATTAACTTTCTCGAATCTACATTAACAGATGCTTTGTTAGTAAAAGCTTTGAAGAGTGAATGGTCAATTTTTCAATTTAGAATCTATTGTTTTTATCAAGTTTTGAACTGTGAAGAACATGTATTTCTTTAATGGACCTGAAAGTAAATGAACATAGTCAAAAAATGTTTTAATACCAGCCCTGATCGTTCTTATCTAAATCAAAGTATACCGAAATTAAATACACTATGTCATATGGTTTAAAAGAGGCCATTTCATCCGTAGAAAGTTGTTCCAAAGAAAACACATTCTCCTGAATATCCATGACATTGTTTCTGGAAAGTCATGCGGTTGAGTTTTTTTGAGTAATTTCTTCAATGTTTCAAAGCAACATAAAGTAAATTCCATTCACCTTCATTGTATCGGGCTGGAGGTAGAAACTTCCAAGGTGCATATCGCAAAATCTGGGAACATTTTTTTGATATTATGGGAGGTGGATCTTGCGTCTAATTCAAGTGGAGCACAGGTGGGAGTGCTTTTTAAAAACTCCTGTCTGTGGTCATGTATATTTTAGCATCTGGAGCTCAGTCACCACGTGCAATCATCCATGTGAAGTTTGCCAACACAGATTCATACTTTTTAGATGTTTAGTTACATTTTTATGTTATTTGCAGAAATTTCAGAGCCAAAGGTGAGTTTGTTTTCCACTCCAACGTATCTCTTTTGGGCACTGGGCAGTGATGTATGAACACACCAACTAGATCACCAAATTTCTCAACTTGATTTCATTGTGTGATTTTTTTAAATGAAGTGAAGTGCATGACAATACATTTCTGGAGACATAAGGCGCCATTCTTCCACTTTCCCCCAGTGTTTTATCTAAATAATGTAGAGCCTGCTTGATTGATGTCATCTGTCAGGTCACAACATTTTCACAATGGGTTTTTTTTTTTATGGGTAGTATTTTAAAATGGATATAATTTCAAATTTTTCTAAAGATTTCCAGAAGTAATTTGGTATTAATTACAGGGAAAATTATGTGTTTAAGACTTCCAAATAATTCATTGCAATTAAATGTGAGGGCACCTAGGAAGTCTTTTAGCTTGTGCACAAATATGCATGAAATGCAATATTTGTGCACAAGATTGCATAAAATTCAACCTCCGTGAAGAATTAATTTTCCAAAAATAAATTTGTTATTAATAAATATTTGCTTGTGTTGAAGTGGACATTTTCTTTCAAGGAAATTACAATTTTTCCTATAATTAGTACCAAATGACATTGTTCTTTTGAGAAACCTTGTAGGAAATGATAAATTGCTTAAATTATTGTTCCACAAGTTTCAACATGATTTCTATTATTTCTCACAACCAGAAATTATGCCTTTGTGGGGAAATTTCAAATACCAGCTTTTAACATAACAGTGGACGTAACATTTCAGATTTTTTTTATTTGATTTGAGGGTTTTCAACAACTCACTTTTAGGCAAAGAAAAGGATAGTAATTTAGTAATATTACATGTTTTAGTTTTACAGAAAAAAAGAAAAACACGTTTGGACAGGACCTAAGTAATGAACTATGTGTACACGCTTTTGTTACAAAAAATTGGGCATAATTGTGGCAATGAGGGAGCAGGTAAAAGGGGTGCAGGGAGGGGGGAAAAAAAATATCACATCGATACATATACTCATCCCGCTGTTTTACAAAGATAGCCCCCAACTCGTTCCCTCCCACCCATACAATACCAACAATGATAAAAGAAATGATACTTGGAGTAAAAAACAGCAAATAATCAATATATAATAAAATATAATACGAATTGTACAGTACACTCCGGTTATTTCTGTTGTCCTTTTCAAATCCTGAACACATTAACAGTTTGAGTCGTGTTTTCTCTCCATCCACGCCTCTTTAAAAAATGACAAAAGTAGTGTACATTAAAAACAAGATCACCAACACTTTACTGTTTTGTCTTAGCTCCTTTTTTTTCCTTTTCAGTCACTTTAGCACATCAACTAGTACTGTCTTTTGTGCCGGATACGACTATTTACTGATGTAAAAGTCATTTTCATGAGGCTATTAAGTGGGGTCAGGATTTCTTTTTTAATAAAAAGATAATTTTATCTTGAGGGCAGATTTCATCTCAATATAAAAAGAGAGATTCTCCACTGGGGGTAACAAATAAACACATACAGAGCAAGAGACGAGGACTATACTGTTTAACTGTGAATAATGTGAAAACAATTTGTAAAAATAAACTGGTACTAAAAAGGTACCTCACTTCTACAATAGGCATCCAATCCATATTGATGCGCAAACACTGCTAATGGGAAAATTACAAATAAAAAAACAGGATGCAAAGGAAAGTGGATGAATGCCTTTGTCAAATAAATGCTACTAAAATTGTCTCGTGGTCTAGAGTTCCTTCACCTTTGGGGAAGAGGAGACAGATACTTAGAGTGGTTCTGATTTTGGGCCTTTTGAAGTCCACGCTAATTTATCGACCACCTCTGCTGTAGTAAGTTAGGATTGTATACAGATTTAACCGGGGGTGGGGTGTGGGGGTATTATGGGAGTTACACTAAACCCTCCCCATTCTCCCACCTCTTTTTGTTAAAAACTTGCTAGCTCTTTCTTGCTGCTTCTTGGATTATTTAAAAAAAATAAACATCAAAAGAATCTATTCTAGAAAACTGTTTTTGTTTTTTTTACTGACTGTACTCAGTCAGAACTGTTGATCTCTCAGGCTGGACCAGAACTGGAACCGTCAGCTGGACTGGTGACTGGTCACTATCTGACTGGTTATGAGACGATGGAGATTTTATCTTCATCAGTCCCCAGTTCCCGGACCCGCTGCCGGCGCTCATCCCTCGACAGGAGAACTTGTGGCGAGCCAGGAGCCGGGAGTTCCAGAAACGGTGTCGGCATCTGTGGCACTGGAATGCAGCTTGTTTGAGATGCTGGCCCCTGTGTTTCAAGGCTTTGTGTAACGAGCCGGTGCGTCTTCCACACACCTGGCACCGCAGTCGGGCGTGGCGGCCTGAGTTTCTCGGCGGGTGCCTGATGGCGTGGTGGACCAGCAGAGAACCGTGCTTGGCGTATGTGGTGCTGGGGCAGATCGGGCAGGGGAAGCGCTTGATTGGGATATCCATTGAGGTAAGCCCGGTGACTCTGACGGCGCCCCCGGACCATGACTTCACTTTCATCACGCCGCCCTTCATCCTCAGCTGGGCCAGAAGCTTTTTTTTGTTGAGCTGTGCCTGCAGTTTCCCTCTCTTTTTCCTCAGGATCATCAGCTTCCTGCGGGTGTCTTTACTCAGCGGGACACCCACCAGCTTTCCGTCTCTCATGATGCTGTGGATCACCACTCGCCTTTTTTTCTTTCGGTGCTTTCTTGTCTGTCCATGCCGTTTTTGGAAGTTTTTTGAGCGGTAGTGAAAAGGGTGCTGCAGCTGGGGTTGTGGTGGCGGTTGTTGTTGTTGTTGTTGCGGTGGTGGTGGTGGCGGCTGCTGTTGCTGTGCAGAGGCCCCCTGCTGCATGTGAGATGAGCCAGTGTAGTTGGAACCTGAACCTGCATCATAGAAGAGGGGCGAGTACCCGGAGGGTTGGGACTGGCTGACGCGATGCCCGTTGCGGTCGATGCCATGCTGAGACAGCTTGTGCCGCACTAAGCTGTTGGAGTAGGCGAAGGCTTTGCCACATACTTCACAACGAAAGGACTTTTCCAGCCCGACGCCGCCACCGTGGACAGTCTGTTGATGTGCCGTCAGGTGGAAGTAGTGGCGGAATGATTTCCAGCACACTGTGCAGGTATAAAGCCTCTGGGAGGGGGTGCCCGATGTTGGAGACTTCTCTCCTTGGGAGCAGGAGGAGAAGTAGTCAGAGTTTCCCGAGTTGGCGACCTGACTGAGGGCAGCAGCAGCACCTTTGATTCTCCTCCCCTGGTTGTCGATCTCCCCTTTCCTGTGCAGCTTCCCGTGACGCACCAGGCTCTGCGCATACGCAAACATCTTGCCACACAGGTTGCATTTGTAGTTCTTTTGACCAGAGTGCACAGTCAGATGCTTGGTGAGGTGGAAAGGCTCGCGGAACATTTTGCCGCAGACGTCGCAGGCGTGAGGTTTCTCCCCTGTGTGAACGCGGTTGTGGCGTCGCAGGGTCTCCGCCCTCCTGAAGCGTTTGCCACAGATCTGACATCCATACGGCCTCTCTGAGCCATCCCCAGGAGGCGCAGGGCTCCTCCTCCTCCTCACGATGGTGCTTGGGTCCCTTTTCTCTCTGGGCTTCCTAGGCCTCCTGGGCTTCGTGTGGGGTTGGCTTGGGTGGGTTAAAGGCATAGTGGAACCGTTGAGGCTGGACGTGGATGATGGACCACCCATGTTACCAAACCCCAACCCCCCCAGCAGGCCTCCGATGATATCCCTCCTCTCTCCTTCCCGACTCTCTGTGTTAATATCACAGGAAGCCGCGGCTGCAGCGGCGATGGCCGACATCGCGCTGCTCGTGACCTCGTCCTCCGAATCATCCAATAGAGAGGAGAGGGGGAGGTGTGGCTGCTGCGGTTGGTGGTGGTGGTGCTGTTGCTGACTTTGAGGGTGCGGATGAAGAGTAGGTGCTAAAGGGGCCTTGCGAAGTGTTTGGCTGGTCATTTCACTGGCTAGCGTGCTCTCTGATGAGTACAAAGACGAGGACTGTGATCGTCTGTAGTCGTCGACGCTGCTGCTGTAGGACGACTGGTTCTGGTAGCGACTTCTGGAATAATCTGTTGCATACTTGTCATTAGCCAATGCCGCAGCATCGTTTGAAATGCCTACCCTGTTTCCGCTGCTTCCCATTTTACTGCTGCTAGGGTTGGACGATCCACTCCCTCCGCTGCTGCCCCGGTTTTTTGAACTCCGGGGAGGTTTGCCGCAGGCGCCTGACGCAGCGTGATTGAGAAGAGAGGTGCTCTCGCGGAAACAACGTCCGCACGCAGGGCAGCGGAAAGGCTTCTCGTCATGGATCTTCTCGTGTCTCGTAAGTGACTCTCGGCGGTTGAAGGACTTTTGGCAGATGGTGCAGACAAAAGGCCGGTTTTCTGAGTGGGTGACGCTGTGCTGGATGAGGTGACCCCTCTTTTTAAATCTCTTTCCACACTCACCACAGCAGAATATCCTCTCTGGGCTGGGGGAGTTACAGTCCGACTTCCTGCTTTGGCTTTCTGGCGTCAAGCCGTGGCTGCGGAGATGCCTTCGGAGGCTGGAGAGGTGGGTGAAGGTTTTACCACATTCACCACAGTGGTAAAGGGGTTCTGGTTCGGGCTGGCCAGATGAACTGGTACTGTGGCTCTCTTGGGATTTGGACAACTGTTGGTTACCGTTGGCTACAAGCACAGAGGTGGAGTTTGAGGAAGGGGGGGCAGACGAGGAGGAGGAGACGGTGGAGGATGACTGTTGCTGTGAGGACGATGAGAGAAGAGAGGAATGTGGTGGCTCGCTTCCGATGCCACTTATCCCAACTCCCCCAGATCCTCCTCCCACAAGGCCTGATGAGGAGCTCTGACTGTGCCCACTTGAGCTGCTGTTATGGCAGTTACTAACACTGCTGCTGCTATGGCTGTGGCTGCTGTGACTGTGGCTACTACTGTCTGTTTTCCTCTGGGGCAGGTAGCCCGCCATCGCTTTCTTTCTCCTGCTTCCTCCGCTGGAAACCGACGTGGACGAGCTGTCTCCGGACTTTGATGCATCGTCTTTAGAGAGGGACAGGTGGAGTGGAAGGGGGAGGGGAAGGCCTGCCTCTTGCTGCATTAGTGATGCTATCTGGTTGGAGGAAAGGACTGGAATGCCTTGGAAATCAAAGCCACCCAGTGGGGCAGGCTGGGGAGCCGGGTGGAGAGGGTGTGGATGGTGAGTGTGGCTGTGTGGATGAGATAAGGCATGAGGGGTCAGCTGCTGTTGCTGCTGCTGAGGCTGTGGAGCTGTGTGGCTGTGGCTGTGGGATGAGTGGAGGGCAGGGGGAGGCGCTAGGGCCGAGTTTGACTCAGTGGCCCCTTGGCTGAGGCCCAAGCCTAAGTGGTTGTGAGTGCCTTGCTGGACCAGGAACTGTTCCAGGCTGCTGTTGGTGGGTACTCCAGACAGGAAGTACTGGTTGGCGGCGAGCATGCAGCTGAACTGCTGGTGGAGGCTACGGGGATCAGACTGGCCGACTAAGGGGACTGCAGTGCTGCCAGAGGGGTTGTTGGAGGCTGAAGCAGAGGTGGAGGGAGAGGGTGAGGAAGAGGAGGGACCAGGGGAGGGCTGCGGGACAGAGAGACCTGGATGCAGCGGCGGAGGCGGGGGCGCAGGTGTGACGACACCCCCAATGACCCCTGCACCCCCCCCACTGCTGCTCCCACCAAAGTCAAAACGTCCCATCCCAGAGTGGAGCTGCTCCTGAGCCAGCGCAGCCTCGGCCGGGTGAAAAGGCCGCAGGAACTGGGGGTACCCCGATGAGGAGCTCCCGCTCCCGCTGCTACTGCTCATTTTACTGGACTTCCTGGAGCTGTGAGACGATGAGGACGACTGGCTCTGGTGGGAGATGGAGGGGGGGGCACTCATCTTGGCGAATAATGATGAGGAGTCAGCGAAGGCATTACTCCGAGTGCTCTGGAGGGATCCAAGGCCGAGGCCGGAGAGGAGGCTTCCAGAGGTGTCAGCGGAGGGCTGGTGCTGCTGCTGGAGCTGCTGCTGATGCTGTAGCTGGACTTGCTGTTGGTGGCTCAGTTGTCGTTCTAACCCAAGGCCTTTGAACTGATGGGCTTGGTGTCCGCTTAGCATCTCTAAAATGTCCATGGGGTACTTGCTGAACTGGAACATCTCCAAAAGCAGATGTGGCTAAGTGTCCAAGGCCAAACTACCTTGAGCACTTAGTCAATAGTTGCTGGAAACAGCAGTGAAGCTTTGTTAACCTAATAAGGTCTGATTTTCAGAGGTAGTCCCGTCGTGACCTCTACCCCCAAACTTCAAACAAGCCGCTGTAATCCACAAAAAGCCGATGCTTATGTTTCTTACATAAATATATCAACAGAGAGTAAAAGTTTTACCCTCCATTCAAGAGTGAAGCCTTCAAGTGCTTCTGTGGGATGTTATAAAAAAGGGTCATAAATAGGCAATATACTAAATTATACTAAAAAACTGAGTCTGTAGTGTTTCTTTACTAAGTGTTCCATAACCGTGTGCTGAGTTTTCAAATCAGGTCATGAAGCAGGAGTGTGTCCGCTATTTCCGTGGAGGACGGACCATTGCTTCAGTGCCCTCCTGTCCCTTCATGGAGTTCTTCTGGGAGCTCGAGGAAAGAGAAGGAGAGGAAGGAACATTAATGTCAGAAAGTGATTTAGTGACTCGATACTGAGCAAATAGACTGAACAGTTTTGGCACAGTTAGTTCAGAAACACTGTCTTGCCGTCGGTTCTTAAAGCTGGATGCTGAACATCACAAAAGGAACTGCACAAATAAACAACTCATTATTTTCTAAAGCCTGTAGTTTCTGTTCCTGTTGTACTACTGTATATTATACATTTATATGTTTTATTCTTAAAGATTAATGTATTTATTCTTTTCAAAACACATTTTCCTAGAGAAAATAAAAGCGTAGTCGAGGGTCGCCTACATTTTTGGCTAAAAATATAAGCGTGTTGACAATGTCTGACTCAAGATAAGATGGAAATTAGGTCACTGCCTTCCCTCATCACACTGAATACTCACTCAGATGCCTGAGCAGCTGTTGCACAATTATTTTTATACGAACTCTCTGGAAATCTTGGAAAGTGCTCTGCGTTTGATCATTTGTTCAAGCAGGTAAAATGTTTTCCCTTCAGCTGGTTTCCTAATATCACACAGCCTGAACCCACTGAACCCAGAGTGCCTCACAACAGCTGCCGTAAACTTAGAGCTTGAGTTTGTGCTAAGTGTTTTCTTTAATGTTTTATTTTTAATCCTCATTATTTTTATTTTGGATGTTTAAATGTGTTTTTCTGTCACCGTTTTAATGTGAAAGAGCAGTTTTATTCTCATTATTGTTTAACTAAGAATTCATTACTAGACATAAAGCTAAACATAGAAATCATTACAGACAAAACTCATCCACATGAAATCTTGGCCCAATAATAATTGAGACAATTACTTATTATACTGGTTTTCTACTTTTAATATGGCATTAGTTGAATAACCCGAGTTGCTCAACAGATAATTAACAAGCTAAAACTTTGATTATTAATCATTTCAGTCATTTTTCAATCAAAAAGTCTAAACTGTTCTCTGGTGCAGCTTCTCCCCTGTGAGGATTTTCTCTCTTCAGTCATTAAAAGACAAATATCTTTGGGTTTTAATCTGTTGATCAGGCAAAACATGACATTTGGAAACATCACCGTGAACTCTGGGAAATGGAGACAAACAAATAATTAATCAGAAAAATAATCGACAGACAATAATAAAAAAAATATTGTCAGTTGCCCTTTAGTTGCCCCATTCAAGCATGTGGAGACACTGGTGAGTGGGGCAAATACAGACAACAAGAGGGAGAAGAGAAGAGAGCAGCGGCCCAAAATGCCACGACTCCTGCAGGATAACATGGCTGCCTGTCGCCTCCAACACACACACACACACACACACACACACACACACACACACACACACACACACACACACACACACACACCCCTAACTAAATGCCAGATAAAAAACAAAAGGTGGTCTGGTGGACAGTGTTTCTGTGCGCAAGACGAAAAACACAAGCTGCTCGGCAAATCCCTCCTGTCAAAAGTGCAATCTGATATTTAGAAACTGAAATTTTCAATTAACTTCACTGATCATGTTCCTGTTTTGTTTCTTCTACCTCCAAGGTTTTTTTTAAAACCAATTAGGAAGAAAATGTATTCATACAAATGTGGGTCGGTGCGCGGAGCAGTAACTTGATACTGTAAACCCATCGAGGAACGCAGCACTTCACTACCAATATAGAAACGGATGCTTCTGGTGTTATTTCTAGTGTATGATATCACTCAATTACTTAGCATCCGACACCTTGAGCATTTACAGCTGATTCAGATAACATCTGACTTACCGATAAAGCCTGTCTATCAAATCTGTTATTTCGGTTTGTCTGCAAACTGCGTGTTTACTGTCGCACAAACAGTGAAACACCCTCAACTTCTAATTTACT
Organism: Seriola lalandi dorsalis; assembly: GCF_002814215.2. Lineage (NCBI taxonomy): Eukaryota > Metazoa > Chordata > Actinopteri > Carangiformes > Carangidae > Seriola > Seriola lalandi. Next base: position 522,209 of record NW_019525091.1, on the reverse strand, counting down.
GTCAAACAAAACAAAGGAGAGCAGCCAGTCCTCACAAATGTAACACTAAAATAAATACATTTGAGTATGAAAAAAAAAAAAACATTTAAAATTATAAATTGATTAACAAATGAGTTCTTGATTAATTTTCTGTCAGTCAACTAATGGATTCGTTGATTCGATTAGTTGTTTCAGCTCAATAATAATGACACCATCACCCATCCAAACATCTTCAGTGCTTCGTTCTTTAAAGGACTCCTCAACATTTTTAACTCTAAAGAATAAATCTGATTCAACACCATCTCCTGAGTCTGAATACTTTTGACATCAATCTGCCACTGAGTGCAAAAGCAACTTCATCTAAATTCTGCTCAGTTACCAGTTTGTCTAACTGGGATGGCCTGAAATAAATGGCACCCACCTGCTTCAAGGATCTGTGCGATCATTCGATTTATCAATTGATATTTAATCAGCAAATATTTTGACAATCGATCTGCATTACTATGAAAACACTTCAATCTTGATCTGATTACAATGATGCTTTTCTCTCTTTCACTGTGGGCAACAATCTGCTGCTTTTACTCCTGAATTAAACATCAGCATAAAAGCCCTGAACAGAAATAATCTTATGTTTTTGTGCATCTATCTTTTGCTTTCTTTCTGTGTGACATCTCTTTATAAAAGCCGAGGTTAAGTCCGCTCTCCACGCTGACCTTGCCTGTGCACAGAGCACTCGACATGAGCAACTATCCCCTGAGACAGAAACCAGAGAAGCCAAACATCCTCATATGTGCCGTCACATCTGCGTACAGCCTGAAGCGGAGCACAGCGACACTGGGGACTCATAACCTGAGCTGATCGTGTATCTGAGATATCTTTGAAATACGGCTGTAATTAAACTTACAAAACCTTAAAAAAACCTTAATGCTGATTTCCCTCTGAACAATAATAAGAAGAATATATAAAAGAGAAAGTTGTCAGAAAGCTGATGAAGCAGTGAACTAAGCAAACAGATGGTGGCACTGAGAAGAATGATGCTTCTGTTCTCCACCCTCAGGCTTTTCTAACAAATATGTTCCCCTTATAGAAGCTGAATTCAAGGAATCAGATATTCAAAGAACTAATAAAACATTCTGATCAAACAGTTTAGCTGTAGGAAAGAAACTGCCAAAATAAACAATAATCAACTATAACTGTTACAAAAAACAAACAAACAAACAAACAAACAAAAAAAAAAAATCACACTCACAATCTAAAACACAAACTCTGCCGTCTTAGTGCAAAAGCAAATTCATATAAATTCTGCTCAGTTACCAGTTTGTCTAACTGGGACGGCCTGGAATAAATGGCACTCAACTGGTTTAAAGATCTGCTATAACTATAGCTGCAACAAACATTCAATCAATCAGTCAGCTGACAACTATTATGGCAATCGATTAATCATTTTAGCCATTTTTCAACCAAAAATTCAAACATTTTCTGGTTAATGTTTCTTGAATCAGATTATTTCCCATTCCTTTATGTGATTATAAACTGAATACTTTAGGTTTTGGTCAAAACAAGAAATTTGAAAACATCATCTTGGGTATAGGAAAAATTATAGTTAACAAATGTCTAACATTTTATAGACCAAACGATCAATCAGTTTGATGAGAAAATAATCATCAGTTAATTTTAAAATTTAACACACCTGGGTATGTGTTGAGGCAGTGTAGTTTAGCAAAGAAAAACATGTGGGTGCATGACATTAACAATCTAATAAACTACAACCTGAGGAGAAAATGTCAGTTCAGTAGATTTATTAATATATTAATATATATATATATAAGATTCATTAATCCATATTTCAGTTCATGAGGCAGTGAGCTCTCACATCTATTTCTAAAGCTGCTGAATTTCATTCTAGCTAAATACCAGGGAACTAGCTAGTTTACACCTGTTACACCAGGTGAAGGCATGTAACTAGCTGTTGGATTGATGAGTGTGGGCTAAGAGCTGAATCTGAGGGTGTCAAGTTTTATTCCAAACTAATCAGCATAGCAGATGAATGTATTGATTAGTGACCTTTTCTCCAGAGAGGAGAAACTAGTCTGCGCGTCACCTGCTGCTGACTGATGGAATCAGTGACACATGACCACCAATCCAAGAAGTGAAAACATTTTGCAGCATTTTTGTTGAACGACACTTTTCCTCTCAACTGTTTGCAACGCTTAGCAACCACCTTGGTGTGTTTGCTACAGTTTGGTCAACATGTTAACTGTGAACACAAATACAACTCAACAGAGAAAAGTGGGGAAAAAAATAGTTTTCTAAACAAAAACAAAAATTCTAAATAAAATAAATGAATACTAGATAGTAAATTGAAAGACGAAGCCTAAATGCCTTCTGTCATTTTCAACATGCAACCTTATATCTGCAGCTACAACCTAAAGTTTGATTTACTGTTGTGACAGCAAACATTTTTTTAAGTGAGGGTCTTTTTAATCTCTTATTCCATTACATCAAATTGAAATGTAAATTAGGAGCCTAGAAAATTTAACAAAATTATGTGTTACTGTGTGAATATCATCAATACAGTTAAAACAGGAGTCTTGCAGCCCTAGCTTCTCTGGTCTCTCTTTTTATTATCAATTAATCTGCTGATTATTTTTTCAATTAGTCAACTGTTTTGTGTATTAAATGCCAGGAAGAGACATCAAGACATCCAGTTTACTTTCATTTAGTAAAGAAAAGCAACAACTTCTCATGTTTGAAAAGCTACAAACTGTTTTTTTTTTTACTTTTGCTTTAAAAAAAAACAAAAAAAAAAACATCTAAAAAGAGTATTAGATGCCGATTAAGTTTCTGCATATTGACCAACTCATTACTCAACTACTCGAAATTGCTTTTAGATGTGATTCGGTCTATTTGAAACATGTTAGGAAAACATTTCTTAGCAGCTTATCCACATGCACTAACTGCGTGTAGAATCAGTATCCGCACGGCTTTCTTAATAGTCTGCATCAGGAAATCTGATCGTTTCAGAAACGTGCTTATCAAACATCTTTCTCTGTGGGGTGTCTTATGCTTAAAATAAAAAACATAACATCAGGTCTTAGCTTTACAGTGCACAGTTGGGTTTCTCAACCTTTTTTTAACCTTTGACCCATTTTCAGTCCCAGAAATCATACGACTGAGTTAAGATATAATTTTACATGAAATCTACATCTGATTAATAATTATTAAATACAAAACCTGCTGTATTATACTTTCAAGAGCACAGAGGAGCTCGAAATACAGACAAGGATAAATTAACAGAGAAAATGAGTGAAGAAAACAGGAAATGTTGACACCTCCACACAGAGAATGAGGGGTCACTGATGGTTTTTATGAGTATTAAAATGATGTGAATCATATGCTGTGACCTTCAGTCACCAGATATCAACCCAGCTGAACACCTATGGGAGATTTTGGAGCAACGTGTTGGACAGCACTCTCCACCTCCATCACCAAAACATTAACTGAGGGAAGAATGATGTTTATCCCTCCAGTAAAGTCCACTAGAGACTTGGAGCCTTTCTGGCTGCACATGGTGGCCCAACATCTTAGTAAGACACTTCATGTTGGTTTTACCTTACACCTTAATTACTTTTCCTTTTTTCAGTATTATGGTTTTAGAAATCTGCTGCGACCTGGGCTGCATTTCAAGCGACCCCATGTACGTTTTGAAGCTCTGTAGTATAGACTACCTAAAAAGACGTTTTGTTGTTGTTACACTACAGACAATATCATGAAAAATCAATAAGAACTTAGATCGGTTTTCTGTAGGGCTACAACCAATGATTCTTTTCACTAGCCATTAACCTACAGATCACTTTCCAATTAATTGGTCTGTGAAACAGCAGAAATTAATAAAAAATGACCATAAAAATTTCCCACAGCCCAGGGTGATTGTCTTTAAATAGCTTTCTGTAATTGAGTAAAAGTCCCATACCCACAGATGTTTGGTTTACAGCAACATAAGGACTGGAAAAAGTGACAAATCCTCACACTGGAGAAGCTGAAACCATCAAATGTTTGACAAGCATCTTTTGCAGATTATGATAAAAAAAAGTTGCATGTTGGGAGATAACTTCTCCACACATAAACACATGCTGTCAGTGTTGTTATCAGACAGTCTGAGCTGCAGATTCTGTATCAGCTTCTGCAAAAAAGCAGCGACTTTTCATGTGTGCGTGTGTTTAAAACTCCACTTTACTCTCCATTAAGCCTGCACTTTAAATGTTGATAATATCAATCAATTTGTGATGAGAGCACACGAGTCAAACTGAGGCTAATTAATCTAACAGTTAAGTTTGCCTAATTGGAGCTGTGTGATTGCATCTTACCGGCTGATCCGCAGGTCTGGAGCTTCTTGCTGGACCTCAGATGTACGTGTGAGTGTGCTGGAGGTGGAGGAGGACTGCCCGGTTTCTCCGCCGACAACCGGTACCTTCTGGCCCGACAGTCTGAAACAGATGCACCGATGTCCGAGCAGGTTAGACAGAAACAGATTACCGTTACCACTCACTGACCAGAGCCTGCTAGCATCCATCAATCAACTGCTCAAATGCTGCTTTAACGGTTCGAAAACTGATTAAGAAAACCACATTGTTTTAGCTGCAACTGAACATTCGGACATACAATGTGTTTTAAATGAAGCAAAATGTCTAATAGTGTTGCAATGCTGATATTAAACAACTGAACTGGCATAAAGGAGGTATCCCGGTTACATAGCATAGCGCTAGCAGCTTTAGCCGAGCCGTTAGCTTCGCTTAGCTTGGCAGCTAGCACGTTAGCTGACCGACTCCTGCAAGAAACGGCTTGTTTTTATGTTTTACCTTGAAACATACGACGTCTGGGTGCAACAAAAGCTCAGAAACACGGGGGTAAAAGTGTGAAAAGATCGAGGTGGGAGTGCGCCGTAAGAGCGGGTTCCCTACTGCCTGTCAGCGGGGCCTTTTTCTTCATCCATGGAAAAACACAGAGAAGGGCCTGGCTCTCCATCGACCCGGGAGCGCTGCTTTTCACTCGCTAACAAAAACTGTTTCCGCTGGCCCGGCCCGATGTGTCCATTGTCTGCCGCCACAGTCCTGCAGCTCGCCTCGGCTCACGGCTCGTCTTCACCCAAACAGCGCCTTTGTTTTGTTTCCGTCGTGTTTTTCCCTCTTTTCGCCTCTGCTGGCTGTTTTCCGGCCCGTGTCGGTTTTAGGTGTCCCCCTCTGTAGACGACGGCTCCACCGATGCTGCTAGCGTTAAAATGGTAGTTTCCTGTCTGCATAATGGTTCCGGGTAGAGCCAGGCACAGGTTGGTCTGTCCAGCCGCGACCACACCGCCGCCGCTCCGTTCACATCCACCTCTGCCCCTCCGTTTGCAAAATATGGAGCCTATCCAGCATGATGCTCATGAATAAATAAAGCGTGTGTGTGTGCGTGCGTGCTTGTACGTGCGTGTGCATGCATGTTTGCGCTCCATTAAAAGAGATCTCACTGTGCATTCTGACACAATTAAGCCCCCTGTGAGTGTGTGCGTGTTTATGTGTGTGCGTGTGTGTTTTCACACTAAGTGTGTGAAATGTTAATTAGTCAATTAAAGATATCATTACAGTGCATGCTGCATAACATTACAAAGTGTGTGTGTGTGTGTGTGTGTGTGTGTGTGTGTGTGTGTGTGTGTGTGTGTCATGCATGTGCTGCGGTGTGGCTAGCGCCCAATTTGCATTCAATTAAAGTTACCATTATAGTACAGTGTCTGTATATTGCTGCTGAGTGGGTGTGTTTGAATGTGTGCCCCCATCTGTTTACTTTGTGTGTGTGTGTGTGTGTGTGTGTGTGTGTGTGTGTCTGTCTGTCTGTCTGTCTGTGTGTGTGTGTCTGTGTTTTGCGGACAAAAATAGTGAAAAATTGGCTGCACTTCTGTATTCGTGTATTTCTGCATGCATGTATTTCACACATGCACACGCACCAAATGATGAACCCGTTGGATTTTTCTAATTCCCTGTTGTGAGAATATAAAACACTGAATAAACAGAGTCTCAACAGAAGCTCAAGGGGACTATTAAAGGGTCAGTTCACCCAAAACAGCTACAAACTACACAGAAACACATTTATTCATCATGAGAGCTTTGCTGGAAATATCTGCTGTCACACCAAAACAAACAAACAGACAAACAGTTAATAGTTAATAAACAATTTTATGAAAAAACAGTCAGAAAAGAAAAAGAAATCTTAGTTTTAAGTCCAGTTTAAAGTTCTCCATATATTCATGAAGCTCACTGAGCCGGTGAGTAAACAGCAGAGAATCTCAGCCTGGCTCAGCCGCTCTGCCGTGTCTTTATCCCCTCCTGTAATTTCCTAATTTTCTTAGTTTAATGACTGTAATGAATTTAATAATTTGTGCTAAAGTAGTGGGTGGGATGGGATGGAGAGTTGATGTTCCCCTGTGTGAAGCCTCAAATTGCTCCCTTGGGTGTGGAAACACAGGGAGGTGGGACTGATTACAGAAACACAACAGTGCATTGAACACATTTCTCCCACTCATACTGTAGATCAAGACCTTACTCAAAACAGAGATCTGCTGTGTATTTAGGGCTGGATTATAAAACCTCAGTACTTTGTCTATAAGTGTGTCTACAAGTGTTTTGAGTAGTGACATCAAATGTGCTCAGATTGTTTACTTATTTTGTGATCAGATAGTTCCTGATTTTTATTATAAATGTTGCCAATTTTAGACTATTTTATTCAAATTGTTGATGCTTTTCTTTGAACATTTGTAAACTTTGGCTTCTTTTGTAAAATCAACATGAGGATTTTGTAGAAAAACATATTTCTGTTTCTCAGAAAAAGCATCATTGTGTTATCAGAACCAGAGCCCAGGCTCCATGTCAGTACTAGTATTAATACATTGCAGATTTTATGTCCTATGTTCAGTATATGATATACAGAGAGTATAGCTATCATATGATCAATGATCAAAAATTAAAAATAATCAATCGTGAATGCTACAGGGGAGCCTTGGTGGCACACCTGATAGAGTGCTTACCATTAAGGCTTAGTCGTAACCGGCTGGCCCCATGCTGCACGTCATCTTCTACTAGAAAATCATCACATTTGAGAAGCTGTAAAATAGCAAAGGTTTGACATTTTTGCTTCATAAACTCAAACTGTTAATTGTTTAACAAGACTGATGAATATTTGTATAATGTAGTGTAATTTTCTGTCAATGGACTAATCAGTTGATCAACTCATTGTTTCAGCACTAACTGTGAATATCAGCCTGTAATTGAAAAAGTCAAACAGAAAGAATCAAGTTTAATGACACAAGACAAACAAACAAGGTGTAGTGGGATTTTTTTTTATTGTTATTATCAATTAAACAGTATGATTTCTAAAAACGCAAGAATTGATCACCAATAACAAAAGGGTTGCACATCTGTGAGACCTTTGTTTGAATATTCTTGGAAATAGACATAGAAGGGGATGTAATAAATAAATGTATCATACAATTTGAGGTATGCAGAGTAGCTTTGAGAATACAAATATGCCCATGCCTCCCCCCAGGTGGGTAACACGCACACACACATACACGCACACTCGTATACACACAGCCTCAAACATACAGGCACACAGTTTTATCAGGGGGAGCAATTAACCGAACATGGATTACAACATCTGTATCAGACCTTTGAAGGTATGAGAAGAAATGAGAGAGACATTAAAAATACAACTGAATGTTCATTTGTCGTTTATATTTCCCCTCCTGTGTTTTTTTTTGCCTCTTTCTGTTTTAAAAGTATTTGACATGTTTTCATTGTAAAAACCTTCTTTTCTAGTCCGTCACAATACATTCTCCTCCACAAGCCGCTGAAGCAACAAATGCTGTCGCTAAAAAAAACACTTGAACGCAAATTTGTTTTTCCCCTTCACATGTATCGCAACTTTAAAAAGCTGTTAACACTGTACGTCGAGTCACTGTTGTACCTTGAAAGTTTTTAAAGCACGGATGAGAAAGTTGCTTAGAAAAAAACAGATCACTTTTTGCGGATACATATTTAAGTCAAACAGCAGCGACACAAGCTCATCAGCCGAGTGCTAATCAACACGCTCAGCTGTTCCGCTTCTATTCAAATACCAAAACTTGACACAATATAAGCCTTCAGTAATTTACATTTTCAAACATTTGAAAAAGTCCTCGCTTTGGTGAACGTAGCTCAACAAGAAAAGCTGTGATTGATCAATGTTCCCCCTTTTTTTTTAATTAAATGACGACAGGCCTTTAAAATTCCATTACAAGTTGATATGAACACGTAACGAGACTCGAGGTTGTGAAAATCGTCTTCGTGGGGCCGAAGACTAAACCCGAGTTTGGTTAAAAAAAAAAATGAGGTTCAGCATTCCTAAGAAGAAGAAGACACTGAGAGAGTTACGCACACGGGCACACAAATTAAAACAGACGCATGTACATTTACACACATACACACCATGACATCATAAGTCAGCACTATGACATCATCAACACTGGCTTCTGACATCGTCATGCGGTTCGTCTTTTCTCTTTGATTGCATCATCTCTTTTTGTTGTCGAGAATACAAATGTTTTTCTTTTTTTAGTTTTTTTTTTTAAATTCCACTATAAAGTTTGAATATTGAAAATCCAGGATTATACATTAAAATTCACAGAGATTAAAAAAATAAATACATGTTTAGACAAAAAATAAGTAAATAAATAAAAATAACAATCATGATAAGAGCGTTCATCGTCTGATCGAGGGGGAATCCTTACACATAATGATCATAAACCATTAACACGTGAGCAACATGTATCATATTAAAAGACTAAAATGGCTGGCACCAATCATGTCTGTCTTTGTCAAAATACAACTCAGAGGGGAAGCTGAAAACCTCGAAGGAGGCCTCACGACTCGAGGGTAAATCCAGCCTAAACGGCTGGAAGGTCCATCTCACAGCCAGAAAAACTAAAAAAATGTACAAAATATGACATCATTATGGCCACCACTTCTCCCGCGACAATGCTATCAGGTGTGTTTTTACATGTTCCACAAAAGTTCCTTTGCTTTGAATTTCCTTGCATGTTTATATTTTCTTTCTATTTAAGAAAAAAAAAAAAAGTTGGTGAACATGTGCACAAGCATGCCTCCTGACACTGACACGCAGAAGTAATGAAAATGTGAAGCAAACGCTGTACAGAGCACAGACACACAAAGATAATTCGGTATAGCCCTTGGTGTGAAGTGTCCATTGTCCCCGGCCTTGAACCCCGTCTACCCCCCACCCCCTCCCTTCATATGAGGTGAGCAGCTGAACTCGCAGGTAACATGTGGCGTTGTCGACGTACGGGAGCATTTGCTTGGTAGCAAATCAGTCGTGGAAAGTAGTAACCGACGACTCTCTACGAACTCACGATGAAAAGTTTAAAACACTGTTTGAGGGATGTTTGCTTTGCCGGGGGCCATATCAAAATGTCTGAGCAAGGTTGAATCTTCTAATTTAAAAAAAAAATGGACTAATTATTACGCAAAAGGTCACAGCACAATGTTTCATAGATGATAAACACCCACTAGAGTTCACTGTACAAAGGCTTAAAGTTAGCTAGAATCAGACTGCAGGGTGGATGTTAGTGGATTTTAAGGCCCAGTCACACCAGGAAGAAAGAATATTTGGATTTAAAAAGCTTGGGGTTAGTTGTTGAACTACTGTAGCTGTAGCTGGTGAGCTCACCACAAAAATGTTCACCAGCTGGGTCACAGCATTAGTCAGTTACAACCTCTGTTTAGTATTAGTTTAGTATTATACATCAAGATTTACTGCAGAGGAAAAAGACAGCTTAACAAGCTAACAGGATTTCAAACTGACAGTTAGCAGTTAGTTTCTTAGCTCAGTCGCGAAAATTTCACAAATTCTACTAGTTCAGAAGACGTATTTGTATCGTAAACTTCTGTCTTATAAGTATCTAAAAAAATACGTCTGTTTTGTGGAGATGTTTACGCTCCAACAGACAAGGTAAAATAAAAGTGAGGGGTGCTTACTCCATTTTAGACTCTCTGGCTCTCCATCCACTCAGCAGTGACAGACAGTTTATTTGTCAAATTCACTTCACAGTTCACCAAAGTTAAACTTGAAAGTAAAATAATTTATACTAATTTCACCCCTGAAGCCAAACCTAGTGATCTTACTGAAATGAATTCATTTTGCCACAAAAGTTTAACCGTTTAAATGCTGGTGTGACGGGGCCTGTATGGCAGCAGTTTGCATTGACGCAAGTACAGTTTTTCTCCAAAAATGGCGTTTGTTTTATTTGAAACTAGAGTGAATCAAGCCATAAAGCAATCAAGTGACAGCTAACTGTACTCGGCTGGAATATTTTAGCAGTTTCACTTTCATGATAGTCCAATCATATCCAGCCTGTAAATTACACACCGTCTGGCTTAAGGATAAATACGTTCAAGTATACACAAAGTCCTACAGGGCTCAGTAATGTTAATACTATTATTAATATTATTATCAGGTTAATTTCATACAAAAGAAACTTGTTTGGTTTTAAATACTTGTATAAATAGAAAGACAAGCAAACCCGTCTGTCTCTGCCTCGGCGCTCTCTGTCATCCACAGTGGATTCAAAGACAGGTGGATCTCTGTCAGAGCACTCGAGGACTCAGAGGACAGTGCAATAAAACTCAAGGACAAGTCAATGAATTCGACTCAGCAGGTATCCTTCAATAAAAGTCACAGCGAATACCAGCAGCCTTCAAACTGCACTCGTACCATATTTTTTGCTCTTTTCAAGTGGACGTTTCTGTCTTCCCTTTACAAAGAATGACTGAATATTCTCTTCTTCAACAAACAAAGTGATAAGGAGAAAATCAATTGGCTCTACTCACTATGAGATAATGTTGTCGTCCACCATTTTTTGTTTTATGAAGGGGAGGGGGGGCTGTTTGCTGCTCGTCCTCAGGACAGAGTGCAGCCCTGTGAGGTGGCCAGCTGAGATCAAACCTCGCCTCTCTCTGCTCATCTCCACTTCATCCTCCCACTAAACGCCTCACTGCTTTCCATCCTTCATCTTGTAATCAGCGTCTTTACAACTTCAGCCCTCACCTCTCTTCCCTCACTCTTTCTCTTCCTCTCTCCCACCTTCCCTCACACTGTCACCTCGTTCTTACTCCCAGTCCGCAGTCCCTGCCCTCCTCCTCCTCCGGGGATGAAGTGCAGCTGTTCGATGGTGTTCTGCCTCTTGCTGGCGAACGCCATCCGTCGTGCGTTGGGGTGGCCCGTCCCCGCTCCGCCTCCGCCATGGCCCCCATGTGGGTCCCAGCCGCCGTGCATGCCCATGCCGGGCATGGCGGCGGAGCTGCGGTCGTGGTCGTGGCCTGATGTCGGGTGGGAGTTCATCTTGATCATGTGGTGGCGGTCCATGGACGGCGTGACGCAGATGTTCTGCTGTGACTGGGCCTTCTGGTGGTGGCTGAGTCGGCCCATGGTGGGCACCATCCCGCTTCCTCCGCCTCTGTCACCTCCTCCGATCATCAGCCCCATCGCCATTAGCCGGTCCTCCAGGCGGTCAGGTGAGACCAGTAGCCTCTCGTGGGACCTGAAACCACACACTTGTTTATCATGGGCTAATTAGACACTAAAAAATGACTGTTGCATGGTGAAACCACAGCACACGTTTCTTATAATCAGTCATCCAGCAGAATTAATCAGAAATTAAGAACATTTTTGTAAACCTTAAAGGTCCCATATTGATTTCCATGTGTTCCTTGATTATAAAGCAGGTCTAGTTTCTATATTAATACTGTGAAATTATCAAACACTCAGTCCACAGAGAAATGCACACAGCCTGTATTCAGAAACTGAGCCTTAAAACAAGATGTCAGGACTTCTGCAACTTTGTGATGTCACAACAAAGCAGTCTCCTCTTTCAGCCATGCCCCAAGCCCCGCCCACCTGGACCCACCATCAAACCTTGCAGGATTTGGTGTTTACCTGAAATTTGCTATATTTTTAAATCTGAAGAGAGATTCAGAGCCTCCTCTCTTCTGATTGGCCAATGACCTGTTGTTACCAGAGCTCCAGAGAGAGAGGAAGTGTAAAACTATATTGAGATGGTTTTTGGCTTAAAACCACAAATATATCTTCTTATGGATCAACACTTCAAATAAAACACAGTGTAAAATGAAAAGTGTAAAATATGGGACCTTTAAATCAACACATAACGAGTTATCAAACATAAAATGAACTTTGACTTCAGTCTCACCTAAGCCACATTTGTTTCCCAAGTCAAGAAAGAAGAAACTGTGGAGCTTGTTTAACTTGTTGGACTCACTTTTTAAAAGAAGTCAAATGAGGTACAAGGTTTGAAATCTGACTGAACAGAATTTTTGTGTTATAAAAATTACACAGAGTGTACCCTCACCTCATCAGACTCAATGAAACTGCTCTGCTCTTGACATTCATTTATCATATTCTCTGATTCCCTTTGCTCTTATTTTTCTCGTCTCTCCTCCATCTTCTCATGTCACCTGACATCATTATCATCTCTTTTGCTTTCCTCTCATCTTTCACCTTCTCTGATCTCGCTCCTTTCTCTTTTGTGTTTCATCTGCTCGTCTCATCTGCTCTTCCTCTCATCACAATCCTCCTCTCAGCTCCGCTGCCCTCTGTCCCCTCTTGTCTTACCTGCGGAGCGTCTGCGAGGTGGAGCTCCTGCTGGTGCTCATCATGGCTTTGTAGTACTGGTGTTGCTGGTTCTTGGACAGGCGGGACAGCGTGTTGCCCTCCCCGAGTGCCAGCAGCTGGTCCTGGGAGCGGACGCGGCGCGGCGGTCTGTCGAAGGATGAGCTGGTGTACGGCGTCTGGGCAGGCAGCGGGTATGGGTTCGGGGTGGAGGCAGGGATGTGGAGACGAGGCCGGGAGCCGTTGAGGGGCAGCGTGCCCCTGGAGCCCAGCGTGTAGTCGCCCCCCCAGGGAAGGTGGTGCTGTGACGAGTGGAAGGATGGTGGAGCGTTGTTGGAGCGACGTTTGGAGTTGTGGTAGCTGGAGTACTCATCGAGCTCTTTCTCTGGTTCAGCACAAGAAAACCAGAATTGTACAAGATGTAAATATGGCTGCAAGTAATGTTTATTTTATTTATTGATTAATATGTCAATTGTTTTTTCAATCACTTGTTAAAGAAAAGGTTGAGTGCTCACAAACAATCATTCTGTCAATCATTCTGTCAATATGCTGATTACAGTAGTTCATGACAAATCTTCTGTCTCTAATAAACTCAGTGTTTGCTGCTCGTGATCTGATTATCCTACCAGGTCTACCAGGTATGCAATACAGAAGACTTGGTTTCACATCTATTAAATGTATAAAATAATGTAAAATGCCTGTCACGGTTTCCGAGAGTCCAAAATAGTGTCTTGAAATGCTTTTTATTTCCAAATCCAGGTCAAAGACATTCAAGTTATAACTAGAATAGTACTCAGAGAATGCAGACCTCCGTCAAGGCCATTGCTAAACAATATAGACCAGACTTCAGAGAGAAAAATTCTAATTCATAGTAAATTAGAGTGGCACTCAGTAAAGCGCATACCTCCACCAAGGCCAAACAATACTACACACGTCTGTCAGATCCAGGTTATTATTAGATCCAAACTTTGCTTCCTGAGAAACTGAAGAAAGTGTCTCGCAATGTTTAAGAAAATGACAGAAAATTCCAGGATCCATCCACTTAACTGGATCTGCACCTAAATTTAACGTGTTCTTCCCCATCCCTCCATCAGGTTTGGTGCAAACCAAATCAGTATTTTTTGCATCCTGCTGACAAACAAACAGACACAGGTGAAAACATAAAGTCCTTCGTGGATGTAATGATAAAAAAAAGGAGAAAAGCTACAAATTCTCAAATTTGAAAAGTTGGAACGAGAAACTTTTTCCCATTCTTTTTCCTGAAAAAGGACTTAAACAATTAAAAAAATATCAAAATCTATTTATATTTTTGTCAAGTGACTCGTCACAGCACTATATGTAAATATGGTCAGACACTGATAGCAAAATGAGTGACAGTTTAATTGTTGAATGATCCTATCATTATATTTTCTGTTAACTGGTTGGAATAAAAGAAAAGAACCAGTTTTGAGAAAACAATCCAACACAAGGTACATTTTTTGGCTGTTCTGGAGCTTTAATCATAGATCATGATCTTCATCAACACACAGAGACCATGTAATCAAAGTGCACATTGAGGGCTCCTTGTCTATGTTGGTGCTCAGATAAAATAGAAATTTAAACATCTACAATACTGCTGATGGAGATCTTGATTGAAAGCTCCACAACAGCTACTAAATGGACCTTGTGGTGAGACTGCTTTCTCAACTGTTGAACTTTGAACCTCTAAGGAAAAGATGACAGAAATGAAAAAGAGCCGAAAAGACAAAAATGCAAAGAAATTAAAGAAAAAGACAGGAAGGAAGGAAATAAAAAACAAAAGGATAGGACGACAGATGCTGTACGTGTGGAGGCAAAAGACATGAAAAAGAAAATCCATCACAGGTGTGTGGGATGATAAGGAGGTGAAATACTGTGACTGTGACTGTGAAGAGACATGCGGTGGTAGAGTTAGAGAGATAAAAAAAAAGGTGAAATGGAAGTGATCGACTCAGAGGAGGACAAGAAGTTAAGATATACTGTATATTACACGAGGCATAACAGAATAAAGGTAAAAGAGAGGAGAACAAAGAAACAGACTGTAATAGAGGTGAGAAAGTTTAAACCTGTGTGATGAGAGAAGAACGAGATACACCGACATAAATGACATGGAAACAAAGAAATTGAGACACAAAGTAGAGATGAAGAAGTGAGGAGAGAACAGTTAGCGAGGTTCATTAATAGTGAAATACAGTTTCTGTGCTTTCTGCTCTGCAGCCTGAGACCACTTTAATCTTCAAAGCATTTCCATGGAAGCAGCTCCCCAAGAGCCAATTTAAACCTGACCTTTAACCAGGCACCTCTTTACCTCCTCTCGCCTTGTCTTCCCTCTTTCTCTGTTTCTCCTCTCTCCCTCTGTTTGTTCCTTTGTCTCCTCCACTCCTTTTGCTTTTCTATTCTCCTTCCATTGTTTTCAGCTTCTCTTCCTCCTGCTCTCGAGGTTTTTCTCTCTCTGTTTTCACCACCATCTTTCTCTTTCGCTGTTTGTCTCATGTCCTGATCCTCTCCTCCTCTTCATCTCTCCCCTCTCTCCCTCTCTTTCTGTTTACTCCCATCCTGTAAGGCCAAATTATCTCGAGGTTTCTCCCTGGCTGCTGACCGCAGACAAAGAAGCCTTTATCAGTGTCCTTTCTGCACAGCCATATGGGGAACTACATCAAAAGGACCAGGTCTCATACAATGGTTGGCGAGAGGCTGCATTCCCTCTCTTTGACTCATAATGACAACATTTTGGTCTCCATTTGAAGGGGCGTTCCACCGAAACTGACATTTAAGGTGTTTTTCTAAAAAAGCAGGCTTTTAATAATCGAACAAGTAAAGATACTGAGTGTCATTGATTCAGTGCCACTGTGACTCAGCCTGTATCTGGTTTTCCTGTTGAAGGGATCAGCGGCTTGTAGCTTTATTCTGGGAAAATCATCCGCTACAAAGAACTCAATCTGTTCTTAGTGTTTCTGTTTGGTTTGTAATCACCAGATTAAAAAGAAGACTGGACTCTCAGGGACTTCGCAAACTAAATAGTCTTGTGTATCATGTCAGTGAGGGTTGAAAGGCCCTGAGGAGATGAAATGTGGCACGAGATGGACGTTTTAAGACCTGAACTGTTGCCATGTTTAGTACCAATCCTGAGATCTTGTCTATTTAGTTTTAGTTATTACATTCTTTATATTATTTAAATATCATTCAGGGTTGTCTTCTGAACTGGTCTGGTAACAAAAAGTGCACAAGTCCTTATGTGGATTTCATGATTTGTGGATTTTTGTCGACTGTACAAAGTGCTTTGCTTTAGGTTTCCGTCTTTATTTTCCTGTTAAAGGTCCCATATAGTATAAAGGTAGCTTTCCATGTATGTTTTGATTATAAAGCAGGTCTAGGTTCTATATTAATACTGCGATGGTATCAAAGCGCTCAGTCCACAGAGAAATGCACAGTCAGCATTCAGACACTGAGCCTTAAAACCAGCCGTCAGGACTTCTATAACTTTGTGATGTCACAAGCAGTCACCGCTCTCAGCCATGCCCAATGCCCCGCCCACCTCAACCCACCATCCAACCTTGCAGGATTTGGTTTCTCTTTGAGTGTTTACCTGAAATCTATTATATCTTTATACAATCACTTAGAAAACAGTCTGGCTGACAGAAGAGAGGCTCAGAGCCTCCTTACTTTTGATTGGCATTCCAGAGATTGCATTCAGTCCGACCTTTAGCTTGAAAAAAATAAAACCCACCGCACCATTCATTTCAATGATAGCAACGCAAAGAGCTCCTACAAAACACCAGAGGGTTGTCTGGTAATAAAAACATGAACTTGGCTGAACATTTACCAAACGGCAGGGTTAGGGTGGATTACTCTGTAATGTGAAAAGCTGTATTTCTGCTGTTTATCTCAAGATTGTCACAACAAAAGATGAAATGATTTCTGCCACGATAACTTCCAACAGTTGTAAAATCCTGTCTCATTGCATTATAAACCTGTCCTTCAAACTCCAATGATCTAATTACAGGGTCTAATATAAACGTCTCACCAGCACTTGAAACAACAAACCTCCACCAACTCAGCCCCCATGCATTTGAGTTTAACTCAGGGCTGTTTTCTGTCTGAACGCCTGCTAAGTCTTCAAGCGACAAGTTCGGACAAATTCAGACTAGGATGAGGAGTGAACACCCTCATTACTGAGCAGATGGAAAATTGTCAAACAGAAAATACACAAACGTTGCCTTTTGAATCACAGGTGAACCTTGGGAAGTGCAGTGCCTAAAACCACACGATCGGGCAGAAGAAGGTCAAGAAAAAGGAGGTTCAATCGTCCATTTTTTTTCAGTCACTGAGGCAAAGAAAATATAGTGAGGAAGAGAGAAAGGATGGAAAGAAATAGTGTTTCTTTTGATCTGGGATTAATCTGCTGATTCCAAAACAAAAAAACTAAAACATGCAAGTCAGATTTTCTGATCTGAAGGACAGATGCCACAAACGCGACAGAGACGCAGCTTCAGAGATGAGAAGACGAAGGGAAATTCGATGACCTTTGAAGGTCTGATGTGGAAGTGATTTCCAGACGCTGCACCGCGTCACCTATAGAAGTGTTTTCTTCTTTTCACTGGACTGAAATAATAAAGAGTCTCATCTGGTCGCCGCTTTCCTCATTATTGCTTCCACTTCCAGATGCAGCCACACCACACATACATACACACACACACGATCGCCCATGTAGTAACCATCCATCACTCAGCCTGCAGAGGCGACTCCCATCCCCCTGCAGTTTTCAGCAGTCACAGGGTGAGAGAGGTAAAGACAGAGAGAGAGAGAGAGAGAGAGAGAGAAAGGGAGAGAGAGGGAGAGGTTGCCAGCCACTGCCTCTCAAACATCTTTTCTTCCCTGTCGAAGGCAGCCAGGCCCCTGCAGACCAGCCAGCCAACGCCCCTCCCCCTATCTCCACATCTCTCTTTCCCTCCAATCCTTTCTTCCTTTCTTTCACTGCCTCTTCCTTCATTCTTCTCCCTCTGCTCAGTCGACCTCTCTGCATCTCTATCTTTCTGAATATCTATTTTTTCTCCCTGCTGTATCCTTATTTGCCCACTCAGCTCTTTTACAGCCCCTGATCCTCTTTCTTCACATTTAGGCTCTTCCATGTTTCTACGTTTTTTTTTTAACCCTTACATCAACTCCTTTTTCTCTGCCTCTCCCTACTTCCTTTTTTTCTACTCTTCTCTTTTAAATTAATGCTTTTCTTTACCCTGTTTACGCCTTTACGCCATCTGTCTGTCACTCTCTGTCTTTTCCATTATTTCCTTCACATCTGACACATCTCACCCCTCCCACCCCTATAATCATTTCCTCCAGTTTGTTTACTTTACTGTTATGGCTGTTTAGCAGAAACAGTTTGCACATTCAGGCTACACTGAGATGATTATTTGGCTTTGCAGTTGATTCATAAATCTCCTGGCGGCCATGCCTGGCTACGGCCATAATGGACTCTCATTCACTGGAGCATCAGCTGTGTGAAAGTCGAACTAACTGGGCTGCGAGAAGAGAAATATCCCACAAAGAGAGTGGTGGGGTGGGAGTCAGCCAGCTGATGTGAGAATAACTGGCCCGTAGTTGAGTTGGCAGAGACTATTGTGCTTAAATGCTTAAATCACACATCTGATCTTGATGAACGAATTATTCAAGTTGAAGTTCTTCACTGATGTTCATTGTATAATTTGTTAAGAACAAAATGACGTAACAACGGTCAATGGAAACCCAGTGAGGGCTGGATTCACAATCACACTGAAAATCAAGGTAAAAAATTGAAACCACAGGCTGATCCAGCTCTGTGTATGACCCCGCATGCCTGTATACACTCCTGACAATGTCTGGGCGTGCTCCTGATGAGTCGGAGGATGGTGTCCTGGGGGATCTCCTCCCAGACCAGCTCCTGCTGCTGGGTTGATGCCCTTCTACGGCCCTGTCCAGCTCTCCCTGTGTAACGGCCGGTCTCCTGCTGTCTCCTCCATGTTCTTGAGACTGTGCTGGGAGACACAGCAAACCTTCTTGCGGCCGCACGTATGGATGTGCCGGACTACCTGTCCAACCTGACTGGGCTGCAGGTACCGCCTCATGCTACCAGTAGTGACACGGAAACTAGCAAAACACAAAACTAGAGAAGAATCAGTCAGGAAGGAGAAGCAGAGAGCAAGTGTCTGTGGCCACCACATGTAGAACCATTCCCTTTTTGGGGGATGTCTTGCTTTTATCCTCTGCATTGCACCTGTTGTCACTTTCACTTGCACCAAAGCAGCTGAAACTGATTCACAATCACTTGTTGCTTCCTAAGTGGACAGATTGATATCCCTGAAGTTTAACTGACTTGGTGTTATACTTATACATTTTTTTGAGCAGAGTATATACAACATCACAGCGATGGTTAGTTGACTGTGGTTAACCAAATAAGAGGCTAGTATTACATGTTATACATAAATGTCAACATAGTTAGTATTTGGACCAACAGCTGAGAGTTGATTATACTGTAAGAGTAGTAAGAGAAGTTTCTTTGAAGGTTTTGTAACACAATATATTTTTGATGTCATCCTGTGTCTCCTCGTCATTTGACTCCATTTTAACCTTTGTGAATCCAAGCCAACCACAGGTTGCATCCTCCACAAAGGAGCAAACTTCAAACTTTTAAGAGCCACTTTTCAAAACACTTTCTGTGGAGAATTCCTCTAAACACATGATTATGTCAAAGAATCAAAATGAACTATGTATTTACAGTGAGTCAAACCCTTGAGACAGTCAGTTTTATAAATGTAATCAGCGGTACAGCTGCTAGTGAGTGTGTTGCATCACCTGAAAGGCCTCACTGGTCCTGAATAATCAATTAGTCCCACTTGCCCTCTCCCTCCCTCCCTCCCCCTCAGGTTTTCCTCTTTGCCTCCCTTGTTCTCCCTTCTCCCTCTCTCTACATCCCCTCATCTCCCCCCACAAGCTCACCCAGTCTCTTCAGGGAGCTGTAGCGGCTGATCTCAGGTTTCATGGTGGCCTCATAGGACGGCGGCAGCTGGGCCAGGTTGTGGAAGGAGTGGGAGAAGGACGGGTGACTGCTGTTGTGTCTCATGCCGCCTCCGATAATGCTGCCACCGCCGACGCCAACGCTGCCGGGACCTTTACCGCTACCTGAAAGCAGGGTGGGACCAGAGGAGAGCTGGGGGGTGTTGTTCATACGGGATCCACGCTCTGGAGAGCAACAGTGAGAGAGGATGGAGGGACAGGAAAAGGTGTAAAGAGAAAGGGGGAAAATGGTTGAAGAAATGGAACAGGAGGATGAAAAAAGACAGAAGATGGAGCATAGGAGGATGGGGAAAAGTAGTGACGAAGAAGGAAGGACAAAGTGAGATGTATGGGGATAAGAATGGGGGAGAGCAGGAACAAAAAATGAGAGAAAAGAAGAGAAAAGAGAAATGGCAGAAAAGGAAGACAAAGCGGAAAAAAAGAAGAGAAATGGAAGACAGAACAAGTGGAGAAGATACAAGCTGGTTAATGATCAGTAAACACAGGAAGTGTCTCCGAGCTCCATGGTGACCGTCTATAAATACGACTCTTGTACTGTTCAATCTGGGGCTCCAACACAAACATATCAGCCACATGTAAATACATAGAAATGCACTGATGGCATCAGGGTGGGGGGGTGGGGATCTATATACACACATTCACATTTATGCAAAGTGCAAAAGCAGCACATCGATCAATACACATAAAAATGATGTGTCTTATGTAAGATTAGCAGTATGGGGGAGGGGCAGGGGTGTCTGTTTTGCAACATGTATACTCATATCAGTTACATCATACAGTATACGAGTACATTCATATTTTGAAACAGCAAACAGACAGCACTTTGAAGGACCCCACATGTACTGTAAGGTGCACTCGGTGGTGACCCGGCATGTGTAGGTTCTGTACATTTAAACGGGGACAAGGTGAAATCACATGCCGCAAATTGCTGGAAACATCGCTTATCCTCTGAGGAGTCATTTGAGAAGCTGAATTTGTAAAAAGGAGAAACTATATGAACTGCTGGGTCTCAGCAGAGAATGTTAAAAAAAAGGTTAAAATGTAAAAATATGAACATATAAAGCAGCGATAAAAGATTATGTAACTGTGGAAAATTGGCCATTTGCTGTTGTTTCCTGTGTTTGAGAGAGACACAATCGATGTCGAGTCCACTCAGTGTGGTAATGGTTATAGGCTGCGATCTTGTTAAGATTACTGCTGGACATATACTGGTCATTGACCATTGACAGTAATGGGCAATAATGGCCAATAATGTCTCAGTTAAGCGTCACCCAGGGAACACACACCACATCAACTTCTGTACCGTGCATGTTACACACACGGTGGCAAAAAAGCAATGCCAGCTGTGAGATCATGGGTTTTAAAGTAGGAACAGAACGGAGGATAATGAAGGCTGTAGAAAATATACCTAAAAAGCACCAAATATTGAGTTAAATGTGCAGAGTTAGCCTGGTCATTTCCAAGAGTGCAAGGTAATCAATTTTTTTGGAACACCTACGGTGGCTGACAGAGAAGTTTGATAATGGCATCGTGGAAAAACAAACTTCAACATGTGCAGAGTGTCTGACTCAGAGAGTTGAAGTGTTCTGTTCTTGTTTCCTCCCAGGTGGCTGCACACGTTATCTAACACAGGAAGACTGAGGACAGAACTAAAGTAAACCAAGTTACCTTTAGAACCAAAGATGTCAAGAATGAACTGACATCAATGAAGTAAACTCTTCAGGGTTCGTGGCACAAACACTGAAGAATGACACAAATGTGAATCAAACTTAAAATATGAATCCTTCCCATTTCCCTTTTTATCCACTTCATAGAAACAAAGTGAGGCTTCTAAAACATTTAACAGTTACAGATATAATTTCCAGCAATACTGTATACAATTAATCAATAGTTTCTTAAACTTTTTATCAGTTACTTAACATAAGGGAGTTTGACTTGCTGGTTAATATTAACAACTGAAGGACTGACAACCTTTGCTTACAGCACACATAAAAGCACTATTTATGCTAAAGTTGTTGTTTAATGTTGGCATTAGATGTCGCCCTGACATTGGATTTTGGTACCTGACATCAAAACCTACATTCAACTGAATAATAAATTAAAATAATAAAAATATCAGCATCTATTGACGTTGGTGGCAGCTGTGTACCTGCTAGGTTCATCATCTCATCATATTTCCACAAACACCTTATCCAGAATTCAGTGGCAGCCATGTTAGATGCACCAAATTAGCCTTCACAAGCTATTATTTTTTCCAGTAGGAGTTCTGCTTATTTCCTGAGGACAGTGCTAACATTGCTTTTTTGTTTTCTTGGTGCAAAGCCTAGGAAAACAGACTCAGGAAGTGCAGTGACCTTGCTTAAGCCAAGACCTCCATTAATGTGTAGTGTCAGCTGCAAGCACACTTGCACATCACTGCTACACAGAGAGGAGGAGGAGGAGAAGAAGAAGAAGAAGCACATTTGGAAGCAGGCTTGTGGTAATAGTGGGTGGTGGTGGGGCAGACAGGCTTGCATTAAGCAGAGGGCAGGCCAGACAACTTTTAGCTCACACTCTTATCAATGATGTGTCACTTTCAACACGACCATGTACAAAAAAATGCATCATTATAAACATGTTTTAAACCACAAGGTAGTGTTGACAGTGGCACAGCTGTTTTAAGAGCGCACTACAACAGGCCGTCAAACCAACAACAAGACAGACAGACAGTGTGGTAGTAAGGCCGTTCATCCGGCCAGCAGCTCGCCGCCGCCTGTGCTAGACTGTGCTGCTAACCATGAGGCTTACCGATGGTAGCAGAGTGTTTGGGGCTGGAAGCAGACCCCTGCTGGTTAAAATGGTGGTGCAAGTTCCCAGCTGCAAAGAGAGCAGAGCTGACAAACTGATGGACAACCACTCGAGAGACACAAGAGACGTGTGTTGAGTAAGCATTTGTGTCAATAGAGAGAGACAGCAGAGAAACAGGACAGAGAGAGAAAAAGACAGTTTAGAGAAAAAGTCAGTCCCTCCAGGAATTAGCTTTTTTTTTGTCTTTACTTGTTAACAATATTTAATCAAGATGTTAATCAGCACATGATGTGGTGCAGCAAAAACCTCCAGACAGGAAGGAGATGAAGTACAACGTAGGTAGGTAGTGGATTTTATTCTGTATGAGGAGTGTAAGTTCAGCTTACTGTACTTTCTGGTCCATTTAACCTGTTTGTTGTTTGTGAGCTGCAACAATTAGTCAATTAATCAATGAGTGAACGGGTAGAAAATTAAACTGCCACTATTTGGATAATCAATGAATAATTTCAGTCATTTTTCAAGCTAAACAGCTTCTGCTTCACAAAGGTGAACACCTGCATTTGCTGTTTTATCTCATTGTAAACTGAATATCTTTGAGTTATGAATTAATCCGTTCTAATTTAACAAAAAAAAAACAAGAATTAATCAAGAAAATTATTAAAAATAAACACTATTTGCAGCTTTAGTTGTTTGCAAACTAGTAAATCCAGCTTTATAATCACATGTCATATGCAGAGGATCAGTTTGTATTATAATTTGTAGTATGTAGTACTCCTACTCCCAGGAGAGCAGGAGTATTTGCAAGTGTAGCAAAAATCCAGTATTTTTAAGATATTTTCATTTTCACTTGACAACATTTCAAATCCTGGAGCGACTGAGAGAAGAAGGCTTGTTTTCGTTTGAGGTGAGAGACAGTGGCAGAGCGACAGAGAGACAGAGCAGAAGTAAAGAGAGAAACGTGTGTGTTGTTTGTGTTTGTTTAGACTGTAACTGTGTGAATTGCTAAGAGTACAACAAAATCAACACATTCACCGTCGCTCAGAGGGAAAACGCAACTTTTCTTTTTCTTTTCTTCCTGAAACCGGAGAAGTGTGATCGTTCCAACTAAAATCTGTTAATGCGAGTAACATTTTTGTCTCATTGGCAACAACACATAGGACTGTGAAACAATGCACAAGAATGAGAAAACAAAAATTTAATTAAGACTTTTTGCAGCTACTGTCAAAGCCATGATTACGTCAAACAGCAAATGTAAAACAAATAATGTCTAAAAGATCAATCTGTAATTGCAAATATTAAAAAACTGCCACATGAGAAAATATATAGAAGACTTCCAGTGCATTTCAGCATTTAAATTCAAAACTAACTGCTGGTGTGATTTTATTCTTTATTTTTTTGGTCATGACATAACAACCTGTCAACCCTCAGGGGTTCAGTTACAGTGCTGTGTTGAGCATTTAGTTAATTAGCAACTTTTTAGGTTAAAATTATAATTAGCTGAACATCTGCCCAAAAACTAACAACTGAGAAACAGAGGAGAGCTTCTTTTCTCTGCCTAAGAATCATAATATAAGAGAGAATTTACTGAGAAAAGAAGTTAATTATTGTCCTCAATATTTTCTAGATGTCAGAGTATTTTCTGGCACAGAAATAACATTAATGCCACTATATGTTTTCAAATTGTTCATGTTCATTATTCGTGCACATACAGTGAATACTAACTAGGTTTTATAGGCATCAAATATGTGGTTAGATCTAGAGTAATTTAGAGAAAAATATTTAGAGAAAAAGTATATAGAGAAAAATTAAAGGTGAATCAACACTACAAGCCATTAAAAGGTCTATTAGACGGATTTTTACTAATGACTAATGTAATGTAGCTTAATTTCAAAACAAAGGCCCACTGAGATTATCCATCAGCTTCTCTAAATAGCCGTGTCTGACAACCTTTCAGTCCCAGCAAATGTATTCTACTTGAAGTGTGATGTGTGTTACTGATACTGAGATTGAACTGAGATTTGAATAAACGCAGTGAGAATTACCATCCATGTCCCGGGGGAGACAACAACGCGCCCTGAATCAAACATTCATTTCACCTGACTGTGAGTGTACCTCGTTTTCTGTTTCCATGCCGACAAATGTGTGTCACTCATATGTGTCTCTTTGTTTTGTTTTCCCACTTACTGCGGTTGTCTTTGCTCTGCAGGATGGGGGTGTAGAGGTTTTTGGATGTGCGTCCGTCTGAGGTGGTTGTGGTCAACACTGTGGTGTTGTTCCTCTCTCCCTGCTGCACAGGGCTCGACTGGTGACGCAGGATATCCACCAGTGATCTGACACAGCAGAGGATGGATGGATGAATGGAGGGAGGGAGGGAGGAGAAGAGGGAGAGAAGACGATAGAGAGAGAGATGTAAAGAAAACAGGAAGGAGACGGACAATAAGAATGTGGAAGATACAATGAAATACTCAGCTATTTTACAGAGGCAAACTAATCTTTAAAAGTCTTTTTACATGTTAAAGTTGTATAAGTTTCAGGGGCCAGTTGCATAAAACACTTAAAGTTAAGAGTTTCCTTAAAGTCTGAGTTTAGGTGTCCTTAAAATAAAATCAGTTGCACAATACACCCTTAAGTTTCCTCCTAAAATGTTTTCAATGTTCACTTAAGTATTTAAGGTTTTCTCCTTATCTTAGTCTTATACTTAAAGGAATCACTTAAAGTCAGTTAAACCTTTGCACAAAAGACCTTAGCAACCAGAGTAAGGAAAAAAATCTTAACTTAAAATCTTAACTGCAACATGGCAGAGTTTATGGTGATAAATGAAGAAAATCAACACATCCCAAGACGTGTTCCTCGACCCTTAACGATGCAGTAGAGTTGTACTGCTTTAAAATCCCTTTCACTGCTGCAAATGCCTTAACTTTTTTCCTCAACTAAGGAGAAATTAAACCCTAAACGCCATACTTAAGTAGAAACCTTAAGCTGTTTTGTGCAAATTCCTTTGTCCTCGCCTAAAATATTTAATTAATTCACGGTATAATTCTGTAACGTTATGATTCAAATGGTAAAACGTGGGTCATATGACTTCTGTTTGTAATCTTTATCACGCAGCACTTTCTAGCAGACCAAACCAGATGCTAAAATACAGCTACATAAACTTATTAGTAAGAACAAAGTAAACAAGCTGCAGGTCTGTTCTGTCCTAGAACTGAGTCTCACCTGGGCATGTTGATGTCTCTGTTCCGGGGTCGACGCGCCACCTTGCTGAAGGCGATCCTGACACCCACAGCCACCACCAGCGTGAAGGAGATCACCCCTCCGATCACATAGGCCGTGCTGTTTTTAGAGGAAAATGACATTAGCTCACTCAGCACAGCAGAACAGGAAAACATTAAGCAAACAGAACATATTTCAGTATTTAGTTATTTACGCTTTTATCGTGTCCGTTGTTCATTTCTGTTTCATTCATGTGGCATGTGGCTGCTGTAATGTGACATTGCCCAATTGTTACCATATTCTATCATTTCTGACTCACGTATTTATACTGTTAAACTGCTACATTGGCTTTAACTACTACAAGCAGTGACGAACAGACTCTCACCTGCTGCTCTGCTGCTGGAGTGTCTCGAAGTCTGGGTCAGGCTTGTTGACCGCGGGCACGGTGACGGTGACCTGTGGATCGGCCCAGACGGGGGACTTGTAGTTGGTGCAAGAGTCCTGGTTCAGCCGGTTCCTCTGGTGCTCGCAGCAGAACCGGTAGTGGCAGGTACCGCAACAGTAGATGTAGCTGCCCTTGGAGCAGTTGAACGTGCTGTCAAAGTGCCCCATGACGTCGAAGTATCCCCTGTGGAACGAAGTTTGACAAAGACGTTTTGTCATCTGCATCACAGTACTTGATGCCTCTGCTACTACTACCATGCTAAGATGGAAGTACACAGATATTTGACTTAAATAAAAGTAGCAACTCCACAAACAAAACAAAAAAAGAGACAATTTTTGCAGATATTGTGATAGGAGTCACAATTTCAGTTGGAATGTTACAATTCTTGCATTTTATTTTCACTGAAAACATATATAAAAATTGTGATGATGTAATTTTTTTTGGGTCATGTATCAAAAAAGTTTGTTTTTATGCATCTGGAAAATATGATTTATAGTCTGGGGCGTCTCTTTAGCAAAACAATGCTTCATTCTTGGTCTGTTGTGACACATTTCACCTTCATTAATAAAACTGCAGCTCCTGCAAGTTGGATATAGCAAGATATTGAAGAAATAATCTATTACAAGTAAAAACCCAGGATTCAATTATTTTCATAAGTCAAAGTAGAAATGCATCACAACATACGTATAGTACCAAAAGTAAAAGTCCTCATTAAGTGCAATGGCTCGTTATTGTTTTTTTGGTTTTTTTGCACGTTGGTCCTTTACAATAGCAGTTTTCCAATAAGCTAATGCACAAGTTTCATGACTGCTGTTTCCTTGGGTTTGAAGCATTTAGTGCTGCCTACGTCCTCGAGGGACCATGATTTATTATCGGAGGAGCTCTCTCTCTGAAAGAATTTAACTCCAAGCAGATAAAGGTGTTGGTTTCTCTGCTGTCTGACGGTGCAGGGTTCAGGCTTTTCAACAATCAACAAGTTGGGGGGGGGGCACTCGTGCAGCATTTTGGGCTTTATGTAACTTATAGATCTGTTTGTCTGTTATCATTGTACTGTTAGTGCTGCTTTTGACTGCCTGGATGAGCCTGCTGTTGATAGTTGTGGTGTGTAGCTGCTCGCCAACACACAACTGATTTAGAGCTGATTACATGTTGCCTAGCAACAGCAAGACGCCTCTCAGTGCAAAATATAAGCCTCAGTGAGATCAAAATCAGAGCTGCAGGAGGAGAGGAATCATGATGCGCCTCGCTTTCACGGCACCCAGTGTGATCAACACGTTACACAGAAATAAATTAGAGCTACAACCATGAACATAACTTTGAAGGCTCTTTCCTTTGAAGGTTAACTTTGCTGACTTTTTACAACACACCTAAGCTTAAGCATTTTTGACTTCCCAGAGATTTTATTTCCCCCTCTGTATCATTGTTCATTTATCTTGTAATATGCCTCTCATTTAATTTCAAGAAATCCTTTTTGGGTATTTTTAAATAAAAATCTCTCTTTTCTTTTCCTGTAAAAGTATTTTGATGACTAATCTCAAACTCGGTCAATTACAAGAATGTATCCAATCAAATGTGATTTGGGATGACTAGCTAACTCTGTTTATCATATAAATCCACACTTGATCATTAGCTAGCACACTAGGAGGTATGTATTTTGATTTCAGCTGAGGTCTAATTTATTAATTAAACACTAATCCTCCTTATTCTGGTCTATCACTAGGTGGATTTCCATCCAAATGTAGCGCACATTTCAAAATTAAAGAAATAAAATAAAAAACATGTCAATTATTTTATTAAAAAATAGTTCATTTCCATCCACTGTTGTTATGCAAATGTTAGGAGGTGGTTTGTCAGTCAGGTGCCATTTAACCACTGCAGAAGAGGGAGCAACAAGAGGATGCAATTAAAAGAGTGCCAAACCTCGAATGGTGAAAAGCAATGTAGAAAATATGATGGAAATATGGCATCAACCATAAGCCTTTTCCACAATCCAATCAAATGTCACTGATTTCATCTGAATCCCTGCTCACATATTCATGGCACTTTACAGAAGTTAAAGATGCTCTAACTGCTGTTTCACTCTGACTTTAACACTCAAAATAAACAGTGATGAACGCGCTGATTTTATAAGAATAACCACACTACACCACACAACAGGAAATAGATTTGTTCCGAACCTGCACACGTCCACATCCACCAGCTGTCTTGGAGGTGGAGCCACCTGGGCTGCTCCGAGCGGAGGCTTCAGGGCGTCGGCCGTCATGTTCCTTGGCAACATGGTCTGAGGGAGGGGCTTCGGGGGGAGTTCGGCCATCACTGGAGGAATATCCCCGTCCTCCACCTCGGCCACTTTTGGCCCCACCTTGGGTCCAGCGGGCAGCGGCGGCTTGTAGCCGGTAAGGAGGAACATGGTGGTGCTCTTTTTACCAGATGCAGCGGAGCCACCGCTGCTGGTCAGAGTCCTGACATCACCATCAACATCTTCTGTGGTGATGGTTACCGTGGAGACAGCGAGGCAGCAGAAAAGCAGGACAACGAGGGACGAGCAAAACATCCCTCTTGAAATTGTTGGTCTCATTGTTTTATCACAAAGTTCTTGAGCCGATGTTAAAAAAAAATCACAGAAAACAGCTCCGAATTTGAATTATCAGTGTCCTCTTCCAAGATGGCGGCTTCTTCACTTATAAAAACCCTCTGTATGAAAAGTTTTAACTCCAGTCTGATGAACTAACACCTTCTTGTTATGTACACACTGCACAGGTGCGAAGGGTTTCTCTTGGAGTTTAGCAGATTCACTTGGTTCAAGCGATGTTACATGAACGTGTTTGGCATTTCACTCTCTTATCTTAATGTAAACATTTCTTTCTGTATAGAAATCTTTCCTTTGAGCAGCTTTTGTAAACAATGAGGTCTTTCAGAGTTTTTAGGCCCTATATGAACTGCCTGCAAAATGGCTATAGATCTGAACTAATCAATTTAAATTAAAACCTGCACCAATTATCAGTACAGGATAATATGGGTTTGTTTTATGGCAGCAGGTGTCAGATATTTATTATTATTTTGGTCTGTAGTATTTTATTTATTTTACAGTCTATTGGCCAAAATTCAAAATCTTCAAAATAGGCAGTAATTTAAGATTTCTGTAAACAAAATGAGTGTGAGGAAACTGTAAACTCTTAATATAATGACCCCTCCAAAAAAAGAGTCTTATATCTCCTCCTAAAGAGTTTTCTGGGAGTTGTTTATGGCACACGAAAGTTACAATTCACATAAGAAACCGTGATGGAGAAATGGAGTCTGTAAACATTTAGCGCTGTATGTAAACTTTGTTTTTCACGTTTGATGAGCTTTAACAGATGTTGGAAGAATTCTTGTTGGAGTTTGGCACTTCTGTTGTCCTATGTGACTAACTGTTGTGTAAAATCATGCATGGAAAAATAATGTTTCTGAAATCAAATCAAATATTCAAGCTGTGTGTGTGTGTGTGTGTGTGTGTGTGTAAACAACACTGCTGGCAGCTTTAGAGATCTCAGCTTTGTTTGGTGAAGCTCAGTCTGAATTTGGCACAAGCTGTGACTTTAATTTGTATTTCTTTTACATCACACACAATCTGCCCAATAATCACGCTCTTCCTTTCAAGAGATTTAGAGGAAGAGAATTAGTAAAGGTCAATATGCTTTAAGTTTTGGTTTAAATTATAGTAGAATGGTGAATTTAGAAGTTGTGGACTGAGTTTGACTTGTAAAGGTTACGGCTAGATGACAGCATTAAGCAGCATCAAATCCTTCCAGCAGCTACTAGAGGACCGAGATGAGCATGTCAAGGCATTCACAAAAGAGTGATCAATAGTGAGAGATTGGTGACAAAATTACAGAAAGAAAAGCCAAAAACAAAAAAACAAAACAAAAAACAAAACGTGAGGATCTATGTGCGTTCGATACCCTTGTGTGAGTGTCTTTGCTCTGAATTTAGCTTGGCCCAGCAAAAGAGAACGAAGGAAGGCTTGGGCCCGGTTCTAGCAGGGCAGCGAGGTTCTGCCCACAGAAAAGACATGAAAATGTCCGGATTCATCCGTCAACACAGAGGAACACGGGGACGACGACGGGAACTCGGCACGGCCACGTTCACTGCCACGCTTGGCACCGCAGGCTGCCCCGGTCACAGACTGAGTTCGGAGTGCGAGCTGGAGAGAAAAAAAAGTCACAGCTTACAAATCTGTTCTTTCATCCAAATGAATGAAGTTTCTTCTCAAGAACAGTTTCCTCATTGACTCCCTGAATGTGTGTGTGTGTGTGTGTGTGTGTGTGTGTGTGTGTGTGCACCGTGACTGAAGATCACTTAAACATTGTGAGGTGTTTTGTTAATGGGAAAGGTATTCATATGGCTGGTGTTCAGTATGGCTTTAGGTTATGTTTTTTTTATTTATTTATTTTTTTAAAAGCTGGATCTCCTTCCACAAAAAATGTAAATACAGTGAAAGGCTTTAAATTGCATGTTTTAGTAGAATAAAAGGAAGAATGCAAAAAAAGTTTGAAGAGGTCACTGGGATTGGATAAAGGGGGCGTTCGTTCGGCGTGGCGTAATTGAGCGCCACGTGGAAGAAAACAGAAGACGACAACGAGTGAGAGGCCTCTCTCATATAAGCAACTGGAAGAAGGAGATAGGAAAAGTGTCGACAGTGTTTCACAGCGCAGACTGAGACGACGGTATATCTCAGAGCCTTTGAGATAGCAGCAGCAGCGGTGGCGGTGGTAGTGGTGCTTATATTTATCGGGTTTAGACGTGGCTTTTGTTGCCTGTCAGTCAAAAACCCCGTCCAGTTGAAGCCTTCAAACGCTCAGACGTCGCAGGAGCGTGGCGGGGACTTATCACTGCGTACCACGCTACCAGCTACAAACAACCCATCAGCTGGAGGATCTGTTTATAAAGCACTTTGAGCCAATAATGCACTGATCATCATCCCAGTATGAAAAATCTCGCAGTTTTAGCGTTAAGAGCAGCAAACACTGACCGAAGACAATGGATATAAACTTTTACGTAACTGTTTGTTTCTAAAATATCTCAGTAATATGTTGTCATAGGATGTGTTGAGATTAAATATGATTTTAATGGGATGCAAGGTGTTGTAGTGTGTTCATGTGCTGAGGGGGAGAGAAATAAAGCTTTAATAAATCAGGTTTTCAAGGCTGAATGGCTAAATAAACTCTTCTTATGATGATTTGGTGATAGATAGTTTCATAGATTTTTTTTGCTTCTTCTCTTGACACAGTCAGTTTGGCACCTGGTTTTGGTCTTGCTTGGAACAAAACAACAGACGAGACGGGGAAGATCCCAACAACATCAAACGAGTAGAAATAGTAGGAATGGTTATTGAGGAGCCTCAGCTTTGAAAGCAGCTGAGAGAATCCCTCAAGAAACCTCCACGAGGTACAGGGACAGTCCTGATGAGATCTGAGTCGCTCCCGCCCTTCTCTCTGCTTCTTCAAGTCTTTCTCTCACAGGTTCACATCCACTTTGTCACCAGTTTTCACACTGCAAGACAAGAGCACAACAAGCAGGGGGATTGTAAGGAGACAGTTTTGCTGTGGTCTGAGATGCTGATGTGAGGGTTTGTTAAGAACGAATCAGCACATTCTGTGTATATACGTACTGTCTAGAAATGTTTTTGGAAATCACCAGTACAGCTTTTGAATTGTGAAGTGACATACATGACATGATGACACACAAATGTACATTACCATTTAAATGTTTGTTCCGGATTATCCATCATAAATATGAAATACTTTCAGACGACGAGACGTTATACATATCTAAAGTTGTTAATCTCCCTAAAACGACTTAATTCTCAGTAACTTTAGTTGTTGTATTACCTGAGCTAAACTACCAGGAGAAAAACATGATCATTAATGTGATGCTGTAATCTGGAGTCACTGGATTTAATATGATTGATTATTTCTGACGACACACTTACTACACACACACACACACACACACACACCCACACCTACACCCACACACCTAATTTATGTTGAAAACAGCAAATTTTCACATTTGATTTGCATCAGTAATTAAATATCAAACTAGGGCTGAAAATATTACAATTATTTTCATTATCAAATTATCTGCTGCTGCTTGTTTTCTCCATTAATCAATTAATTGTTTATAATCTGTAAAATGTAAGAAAATAGAGATGAATATCTATCCCAGAGTTCAAGTTATGGTCTTTGTTGTCTTGTTTTATCCAACCAACAGTCAAAAACCCAAAGATAATCAGCTTGTAATGAAATAAAACAGAAAATCTCTGTATCTGAGAGGCTGAAAAATGATGCACATTATTCATAAAAACGAACAAAACAACAACAGCAAAGTTTACTGAGGTGACTGAAAGTAAAATCTTTAACTGAATATTTGTTGTACCACATAAATTTAATAAAACTATCTCTACTGTGTACCTCAAACTGTCAGCAAGAAACAATTTGGAAATGTTTTACTTCAATACCTGTAAATCTGTTAATGTGATTTCAGTAAAGTCAAACTCTGCACTATTTATTAGGAGATTTGCTCATAATGTTGACTGTTTTGCCTCCTGTGTGAAGAAATGCACAAACACAGCAGCAGAATTTAATGTGGGCAGAGCGGAAATTTGTGCAGGAAGTCTGTTATTAGAGATGCTGTGATTTAGGCTGGAGGTTGGAGGTATTTTATAATGCTGTTGCCTTGAGCAACTGTAAGAACAGCTTATTGAATGCTTGATTAAACCTGAAATTCTGCTTAACTGAGGGACCTATAGCACATATACTGCCTACAACACACACATACACACACACACACACACACACACACACACACACACGTATATATAAAACATCAGCTGACAGAGGAGATGGGAGCAGCCGTGATCTGACTTTGATAAAAAGAGAGCAGGCGACATGACAGCTGCCATATGGACTCATCTGACAGAGGGACAGAGGAAAGAGACCACAGATGTGTGTGTGTGTGTGTGTGTGTGTGTGTGTGTGTGTGTGTGTGTGTGCGTGCTCTGTTTACAGAATGAGGCCTGCAGCACCAGGAACGGTAGGGGCTCAGCATAACACTGCTGACAGGAAAAAAATCAAACAAACCTTAAAATATACATGACATACTCTTAGTTAATATTTGTAGTTTATGTCACCATAAACTACAGTACATGTACTAAGAGGCTTTCAGGACCTTTGACCTTTGGCCTCTGTGATACCAAGACAGATAGGATTCTGTATTGGCCTGAATATAAAAGGGTTTTTTTCTCTAGATATTAGGTTTTAATGTGCTCACAATGTCAGATATTATTTCTGAATGGAGGGAGTACCACTGTAACTATGGTCTTTTACAGAGTGTTGCATTATGGGTTGTTTGTAGCCTTAATGTTTCTAGGCTAGTGAGTGTTTTCAAGTCTGTTCACAGTGAGTCTTTCAGAGTCAGTCAGCCCTAAAAGTGTTCTGTTAGCCCAGTTTAACCTGCAGGAGCTTATGAAGGCTCAGAATCCACGCACTGTTCACTGTTCACTTCTCGTAGCCAGAGACAATATCACAGACGTTATACAGGAGGAGACAAACCATTTACAGAATCCTGAATAGAAAAGTCAGTAATGCCAAAGATGGCAGATGTACGAAACATACTACATAAATCGACTAACAGAGTGACAGACCCATAAAGTCAGAGTTATATTCTGAAAGACTAAACAGTAATGACAGCAGCCTGCTAATGTTGTGAGCTCCCAGCTCACGTTATGAGCTGTCGCTGTTAGCCTAAACAAGCTAACATTAGCCTTTGAAAATGTTATGTGTGGAGCATTGTTGAGCATGTTGATGACATGTTGCTAAAATAAAGTTAACAATTGAAACTCACTCACCCTGAGTTATCACAGTAACCTAAAAACCCAGAGCCCAGAACTTCCTCTCCGCTGGAAGGTTCTGGGCGCTGTGCTGCTGCCCTGACAGCCGGGCTTCACATCAATGTGTCTCCACCCTCCGGGGGCTTTTCCGAGCCGCTTCTTCAGATGTCGTAATCGAGAAGCCCCCGCTGACAAACAGCTGAACTTCTGTTGCTTTCTAGGCAATAAGTGAATTACTTCAATAACAATAAAAAAAAGAATAAGTAAAAACACTCCAATTCTGAAGGCGCGCACACAAATGCAGATATACACACTTGTGTTCATTCAAGGATTAAACATGGACTGGGTGTCTGCAGGTGTAAGAGAATAAAAACTTAAAACGTAATGCTAAAATTTCACATCCAGTAAAACTACACATGGGTAATGCAAATTCTAAATGAACAGTGCATTAAAGTACATAATTCTGCAGCATTTTGTGTCCATTTTTTCTTTCTAAGTTTGATATTATCTCTTGTTAAATTAGGATGTGAGGGGCAGAGGTGGGACTGTTCAAACATCTGTGACAGTTTTATGGGCTGTTATCTTTCATGCTTACTACAACACAATGAGGTAACACTAAAGATAACACTGTTCTCCAGGAAGTTCAAGTAATCGCATTTTCATTTCATTGTGACTGTGTTTATTAAAGGATATTCTTCTTGCTATCCAGCTTGTTTATTAATCTAAGAGTCTGCGAATGCGGATCAGTTTTCTTAAATACTGTGTGTCTGTGTCTCTATCTGTCTGTCGGTATAACCTTGCTGGTTTCACTCTATCTTCCTGCGTTTCCTGTCTTCCTGCTGAGCCTGGCCATTCGTCTTGCTGTGTGTGCTGTCTTGCTGCCTATATACCTGCTGCTCTGCCTTCCTGCCAACAGCATGTGACAGAACACTATAGTATACAGTATGTGCTATATCAAATGTTTTATATCATATTTTACTCAGAAGTAGTCCACAAAGATGTAGTTTACTGTTTTGTAGAGATGGGAATATGATGATATAAAGGGTGACACATTAAACATTTGTCTACTGTCAGACAATACCATTTATGCCATAGACACTGCAGTGTTTCCCATACATAGGTTGTACTTGGGCGGTCTGCACAGGTAGATAAAATCACTCAGTTTCACTCTTTTCAAACAGACCACAGACTTCTGGCCACACGCCTGTCTGAGTTGCGTGCACTGCAGTAGCTGAGTAGGGACTAGAGGCTTCTCTGTGCGCAGCTGCCTAGCTTAGCATCTACAGATAGCCTGCATGTGAGGCATTTACGGACCATATGTAAATTGTAGATCCTACTGATGGGACTGGGGACATTGTAAATTGTAGCTACAGAAAATAACCTGGGTTACACCCACCCATTCAGGTGAATGGGAAAATGGTCTCAGATTTTTAGAAACCACTGTAAATATGTATATTAACTATAAATATTGCTATTTGTTATATAAAATTTTAAATGCTGATCCACAGTCATTTGTCCAAACTGCAGTAATTCTGGAGAAAACCTACTTGAAAATGCAGTTATTTTAAGCACAGTATGTTACAAAACCTAAAATGTATGAGTAATGCCTCCCTGAGTGATTCAAACATTTGGAGACGTGGTGCCAGTCTGTTGACTCGCTGCCATATTGTGCTTCATTTAGAAGGAACCTGACAACTTATAGTTCAGAAAGCACATATGGAAAAGATCACCCGTGGTTAACGAGTGATTTGAGTTTTGGTTGTAGAACAAACACATACATTTATGTGCAGTCAGAATTACTTATAAATCAATTCAAATCCATTCAGGATAAATGATGTAATAGTAAACCTTTTTCCTGTCTACAATATATATTCAGGCTGGATGATATTTTTCTATTAACTTTTACTTGTAATACTATTCATGGAGTGATATTGTGATTATAAGATCATATGTTATCATTTTACTAAATGTAGTCATCTAAATTATTGACTCCAAGTACATAAAGCTAACAAAGAGAGCCACTTAAGAGACAATTAGTCAATTAATAGTCAATTACTCAATTAACTGATTGACAGAAAATAAATCAACAACAATTTTGATTTTTCAATTAACTGTTTTGGTAATTTATCAAGGTAAACATCCACTGTTTAGTGTGTAAGAGAAAGTGTAAGAGAAAGTGAGCAATATTCACTCTTCTCGTCAGTGGACAGTTAATCAATTACTAATAAAGAGCAATTGATAAGTCAATGAATGATAAATAAAATATTAGTTGCAGCCCTACAAAAGTCAGTGAAACACATTGCATTGAATTTAATTATTATTATTATTTATAGATATGCATAAGTTTCATTTGGTATTACACATCATAATTGAAAAAATAGTATTAATATCTTTACATTCATTTCAACCATTATAGCCAGGCTACTACTTATATATACATACATACATATATATATATATATATGTGTGTGTGCCTGTGCATCCATCTCGAAGCTTGTAGTATACTGTATATGTGCCTGTGTATCTGTCTCACTGCCGTGTGCCTGTCTGACTTTCCCTTGCAGGGACACATGAGCTGTAAAGACCCCCGACAGGCAGTGAGTTAGTGCAGCAGACCCCCCTGTAACTACCACACACACACACACACACACACACACACACACACACACATACAAACACTATCTCTCCACACTCCATCCCTCCATCCATTCACTCCCTCCCTCCCTGGCAGTGCGTGGGCCGAAGCATCTTTCTCAGAATAGCATTGCAGCATTGAAAAGAGAGAAAACAAAAAAAAGAAGCAAAAAAAAAAAAAAAAAAAAAAAAAAAAAAAAAAAAAAAAAAAAAAAAAAAAAGACGTTTGTTCCCGTTGTTACTATGTGGATCATTTTTTTATGTGTCATGTTCGTTTCTCTGTAACATAACACAAACAAATATCAGTCAGTCTTGCTGGCTAGCGTCCATATCAACAACCGTCAGGCGGCCATCATCTCACGGTGGTGTGTTTCTATATGAATATAGCCTCTGTCTCCTCTTCCTCATTCACTATCTTCCTCCTCCACGTGCCTCCTCTTCCCTACAACTACACGTCTTTCACCTCACTCTCATTCCTCTCTCATCTTTTCTCTATAACCATTCCTCTCTTTCTCTTCTTTATCCCCCGTCCTCAATACTTCTCTCTTTCTTCTAAACTAAATTCCCTCCCTCCCTTCCCTCCCTGCCTCTCTGAAGCATGCTGGGAAATGTGCCAGTGCATAAGGGCATGTAGCAGCAGTAGCAGCACCAACAGTATGGCTCTGTATTCTAATATGGACTGGGGGAAGCTGGCAGAGGCGTCACTGCTGTGAACTCTGTCCGTAAAGGTCAATGCACTGCCCTTGGTCCTGACACAGTGATGCGGCGGTGGTGGAATAAAACCGGTTTAAAAATAAAAATCCATTAATGTAGCCTAGTTTTCAAATGATAGTGTGGAGTGAGGAGTATTATAGAAGGCCGATGCTTCCATTAACTCTCGTCAGAATGACACCACATAATGTCATAATGATTTATTTCGGCCAGAGGTGAGTAATGTTTGGTGGGTTGAGCCATAACTACATAATTTAACCAACCAACACATACAAAGCAGACTTACGTAAGTCATTCACTGCGTTTCGGATTTTCATTTTGTACACCATTAATGTATGGTACATGACTTTCACAGTGCTTTAATAAGCTTCATGACCTTTAATAACCTCTCAGCTTCCTGTCCCACTGCTCTACCACATTCATACATTGTTTTCTTCTGTAAATCACTGCATGGCACTCAGTTTCATCCACATTTGCATCAAGTTACAATTTTTCATCTTTGGACTGCAAGGGGCATTATTCACCTCACCAGTCAGTCCCATATTAAAAGGGGCAGACATCTTACACTGCTTTAAGTTCAACTTAACCGTCGGCAGTTTGGCTGCCACCCCCACCTACACTTACAGTATATACAGCAACTACAACAGGGCTGAACTCTAGTGACTCATTTTCTGAAGGCTTCTACATTCTGGGTTGTGATACCTACAAGTATCGTAAAACTTCTCTATGACAAGACATGAGTACTCTCAAGTGATGTTAAATTGCTTATGCCCTACAGTGAATATTTGGTTACATATATATGTTTTAGTAATATTTGTTATATCATTATACACCAGTGGACATGCTTAAGAAACACATAACACTTTCCAAATGTTTCTATTAACAATATAAAACCTGCAACATCTTAACTGAAACAACAACAGTGACAACCTGGGTCTAAACTTTAAGCTGTTCACTCCTCTGAAGCTCCATTTATTTCATCTCATTTTCAGTGACAACTGGTAAAATCAATTCATTTTCAAGGATCTGACGATTATGCACAAGAACACGGCTGCTTTTGACTCGTTCTCTGGCCCTCTGGCCTTTTTTTTTTTTTTTTTACATAGTCTCCCTCTAAATAACATCCAGGTCCAATTCCTGAGGACAGACGCCACTAAAATGCCTTTCCCTAACATCAAAGCAGTTTTTGTGCTGGTGTAAGGAAACAAAAACTTTGAATTAGATGACAGAATCACTGCTTTTGCCCAAAGCAGCCCATGTCACAGCCTCTGTATCCCCCAGTGTAACTACACAAAAGGTTTTATATTACCCACAAAATCAGTTCCATATAATCCTGCAGATAATGTCTGTTGCATTGTTTAGACAAATACAAGTTCCTTACTGACAATTACTTCAATTGTAATTTGAGCTGAACTCATTTCAGATTAATCAATAGTGACATATTTGGCTGTAATTTCATTGGCACAGCAGAGACGGACCTAAAGGCAGAGAAATGTGAATCTGGACTTTCTGATTTCGACCTGAGCTTAACCACTCCTTGGTGAAAATATATAAAATCAAAATCAGTAAATGAACCAAGCCAGAATACATAATGTGCAGAATAAGAGGTGCAAAAGATGACAAATAATCACAGTGAACTGACACGTCGATGTCTATAAAGCAACTATATGAGAAATAAGGGTTTAATCAATACTGAGACTATAAATCACTGTTTGTCTCAAGAGTTATCATGCGATATGTAAATGTTATTACTGATTACATCATCCACTCTCAGTTTATGACACCATATGTGCTCATCATAAGTGTGAAACAGATAGTGACAGCTCCAGTGAATGAGGACCATTGTGAGACATCTCACAGATACCACACACATTCATTTGCTGTGTTGGTACCGATGCTGCCGGCCTGTGAAGCCACTTTGAATATTTCTTTCAAAAGATTATCAACTGTATAATTAGTCAATCTGATCTAGGCGATAATTATTCCCTCTCCACGGAAACAGTGGTGTAATATTTCTTGGTGACAGCTTCAGCAGGCGTAAATTAAACATAATGTTTTGCTGTCATGTATGTGCAGCAGTGGGATGTCGCCACACGGTCCCATCTGTTAGAGGTGGTTGATCTGAGCTGCACCTCCCTCACAGCCAACTAGAAGGTGTCGGTCCAGCGAGGGGCATTTTCAGCTCTCATCTCGCTGCTCGTATAACCACTCCAGGCCTGAGCGCTATGACTAACCGCTTGGTAAATAACTTGAGGTTGAACAGTGGCACATGCTGGATGCTCGGCTTCGCTCAGACAGCGACACTGGCGAGAAGAATCGTCAAAAACAAGTCAACAAACAATCTTTTCAACAACAATCACTGCTGCCAAGTGTGGGAAGATTGTTACATGAGTATGAGTGAGGGGCTGCACTGTGCATGAGAAGCACTGAGATCACAAATAAGCAGTTACTACAAGCTGTATCTGTAACATGGGAGTAAACGCCATACCTTTTTTTTTTTAAGTGGCTATTAAATGTCACTCAGTTTGCTACTAAATGCTTTTACATGCAGGAGAAATTTAAGAACCAAAAAAATCATATTCTTATTGTGATTTACTACATTGGAGACAGTTTCCTTCATTCACAGAAAACTATAAGAGCCATTGGCACAAGGGCAATGTGCCAGATTAAAACTGGGTCTACACAGCAGAGAAGTTCACAGAGAAAAAGCTTCTTTTCCATTCCAGAAATACAAATCTAAAGAGTCACTTAAATTCCAAGAAGTGAAGCAGGAGAAGTGTGAATAATAGGCTGAGTTCTACTTTGTCTTTGCATAAAGGATGTGATTGATTCTAAATAGCTTCCAGTGCTGCCACGCAGGCTCCGAGTCTGCTCCAGTATCACTGACTATATTCCCAACTGATCTGGGAACAGCCAGCATTGGGCCCAACCAGGTCAGTCACATGTCACCAATTAAACTGGAACTTTTAATAAAAGACGTCTGCCAGACGTCAAATGGGTCATTCCAAAATTAGGCAGTTAACGTTTAACACTTTACTTGAAGTCCCTCTATCTATCTTTTATAAGCAGTGTACATGAACTAACGGCTGTGACTGTGTGGATTTTTTCTTCCAGCGGTTTGGCAACATCTATATGAGGAGGCCGCTGTATAAACAGACAATGACTGATGCTATAATATACTGCATGTCTTCAGAAGAAGTTACGATTGTTGTCATGCACAGTACATTAATAAATTATTCTATTTCCTAATTTCATTGTCCTTCACTATTCATCCTTATTGTATTGTACTATTTAATTTCTATTGTAAAGCACTTTGAGCTACATCTCCTGTATGAAAAGTACTCTATAATAAAATGTATTATCATCATTACTATTATTATTAAACACTTAAAATGTCCTTAAAGCTGCTTTACAACTACATCATAGTGTGTAAAAAATCATTAGCTGAATGTTTGTATGCTTCTTGGGGATTAAACTGAAGGGTTACAAACCTTATTTTCACTTATATCTTTAATAAAATCATGAAGGGTGCAGTTATATCATGTCACTTTAAAAGGAAGCAGGTGACACTGGAGAAAAGTCAAGGTTCTGGTATGAGTGTGCTGCTTCTTAGGGATCATCATCTAAAAAAATACACCCACAGATGTTAGATCAGGGTTTTTCCACACCTGTAAACATTTCTCACTCACGTCAATGATGCAGTGGAGGAGTTCCAGGAAGAGGAGTCACTGTACAGTACAAACACAAGAGTGTTTGTTCTTGGAGGTTGTTGTGTGCAGAGAATGCCATCAGCCATTTGCACCCACGCCCCCGTTGAGGACATGAACACCTGAGAGTCTCTAGAAGCTGCCGGTAAAATCCCCCAACATCCGGGGGTGCAGTCAAGGTTGTTTGTCTATGTACGAAGCCCATTTCCAGCTCGTTCTCTGGGGAAGGCTGAAAGCCT
Organism: Seriola lalandi dorsalis; assembly: GCF_002814215.2. Classification (NCBI taxonomy): domain Eukaryota; kingdom Metazoa; phylum Chordata; class Actinopteri; order Carangiformes; family Carangidae; genus Seriola; species Seriola lalandi. Next base: position 480,845 of record NW_019525091.1, on the reverse strand, counting down.
GACCACCACCTATCAGATTAATCACTGCTGACTCATAAAACAATCATGATGGATGGCAAAGATGCAGACGATCCACCTCCTCCATCGTATCGGGAATGAGCACAACCATAACTGACCTAAAGTCGCCCATTACAGTACAAGGGACAGTAGCTTCAAATCATCATTTACACAACCTTTTAAGAACCTAAACTCTGCACCTAAGCTAAGCATCACCCAAAATACACCACATTATAAGGAACAACCCCCCTCTGATACTCTGACACTGTTATATCATCCACCTGTGATGTGCAATGCTTTTGTCATCAACTTGCTGCACCAACTTTCTCGTCCGCTTCCACTTCAGGCTGTGGTTCCCTGCGTTTCCCAGAATGCCTGTCAACAGCCCCCAGAGAGTGGGCGTGAACTTGTTGATTTCACTCAAAGGTAGGCGTACACAGGCTTACAAACAGCTTCAAAGTGTGATCATTCAGCTGTAGGGTTATACACATCTATAATCGCAGCTATGCCCCTTACTCAAACACAACATGTGCTGTGGCTGCACTGCAGTCTGGTCTATGGAGGCTGCTGTGGGTGTACTGAGTGCTCTCTCTCTCTTCCTGTTCTGCACAGGATTTTAGCCTCATGTTCATGTTAAATGTTGTCAGAAGATGCCTCTGCTCTTCGAAACTGAGGAACTGACACTGAAATATTTTATTTAGCGCTGATGCTTTAAACGATTAACAGAAGATCAACATTTTATTGACTAAACGCTCAATCCATCAATAGAAAAAAATGATTTCTAGATTAATCAATAACGAAATGAATTGTTAGCTGCAGCCAGACTGTGTTTTACATTATTATAAATTAAATGTCTTCTTGTTTTAAAATGTTGGTCAAACGAAATAAGCTATTTTAAGACATCACTTGGGCATTTTCACTAATTTTCACTAAATTTTTTAAACAAACCAAAAAACTGATCATCTGCAAAAATAATAAAAAATGAATTTCAACTTTCTGCTGCAGCAGAACACCGTCTGCATAGTTGATTTGACATAGATATTTACACTGTATGACACAACACTGGGTTCAAGGAGCAGGGGATCGAACCATCAACCCAGGAATCAGCAGCCAACCCATTTCACCACCAGAGCCTCAGGTCCCCTTATCAACAGATGAATCAATAATACAACTTAATCAATAGTTACTGCCATTTCCTGCAACCAAACTCCAGAGAGGTTGCTACAAATATCAAGCAATTAATCATTTAAGACATTTATCAATCAAAAATTCCAAATTCCTGGTTTCAGCTTCCCAAATGTGAGGATTAGCTGCTTCTCTCTCTTTAACATGATTATATATTTAATATTTTTTGAGTTCTGGCCAGTTGATCAGAAAAAACAAGGAATTTAAAAATGTCACCTTGGGCTCTGGGAAACAGCCCATTTAAAAACAAAAAAGCTTTTATCAGTTTTATGCCATTTTATAGACTAAGTGATAAATTGCTTAATGCAAAGGTGATTGTCAGATGCAGAAAATCAATAATGAAAATAATCATTAGTTGCAATCTTGCTTCAGTATCTAAAACATGCTGCCAAACCTCTTAGAATATCTGCAGGTGATATGAGGAGGATGCAACATTCATGTTTATAGCCAGAAAATGTTTAATTAGTAATCAATTATTGATCAAAAGACAATTAAAAGTCTGATATTTTCATTATCAGTTAATCATTTAAGTCATTTATTAAGCAAAAATGCCAAACATTTGCTGTTTTCAGCTTTTAAAAGAATGAATTTCACCCCTTCTGTTTCATATGGTTATAAACAGATTTCTTTGGGTTTTAAACTTTGTGAAGATGTCAATGTGAAGACATCTCTTTGAGTTCTTGAAAATAGGACAGCCAACTTTCTCTGTTACTGACATTTTACTGACTGAAAATTCATTGACAGATTAATCAGTAAAGAAAATAATATTCATTGCGATCCTACTTTCGCTCAAACATTTCCTGTAACTACAGTGACGCTGTTAAAAATCTGTTCAGATGTTAAATCATCTATGTTTATTTACAGTAATTCAGTTATAAAAAACAGAATTCGTCCTAAATGCAGGATGCATTGCTGAAAGCTGTTTTCACAGATTTAGTGTTTCAAGTCATGTTTTTATTTAAAGTTTCAATTAGTCACTCTGCTGCAGGTGAAGTATCACAGCAGACGTTTCTATGTGCCAAAAAGGCTGAATCTAAGTGTGTCAGTCATGGAGGATGGGAAGCACTTCTCTAATACCCTCACTTTAGTAACCCGTTGAGGCAGGTGTAGGTGTGCAGCTCTAAAAACCCTGGTTAAAACACATCCTCAACCACACATGGCCCTGCAACCATATGCAAGGTGATATCATCCACAAACACTCACCTACACAAACACCTACACGCATGCTTCCCCAAACACACACACACACATGCACGCACACAAATTCACACAATAAGTTAGGTAAGGCTAGCCAGCACCTGTGAGCCCATGAGGCAGCAGTGCAGAGGGGAGCAGTTAGTTTGCAGTGTTTCTGCATTAGCATTCATGAGGCAATTATGCTCAGGCTGGAGCCAGTCATGGCACTTGAGTGTGTGTGTGTGTGTGTGTGTGTTTGTGCATGTATATAATCAGTCTTTTTCTGCAAGACTATAATGTGACACACACTCGCACACATGTGCATACAAAAACACACAATTATTCTCTTTTTATAAGCTACTAGGTGACTCCATGTGTGACTGATGCTGCTGCTGCATTCAGGGCATCACAGTGTGAGACACAAAATGGGAGGGTTTTGTTGCATTATGCCGAGGCGTTACTGTATTGTATGTATGCATTGATGGCAGCAGATGAGAGCACAGCCTCATGATCAAAAACCTGTTCGCCTGTCTAACACACTGCAGCAGAACAACAAAAAGGCAGCAAAAAAAAATAAATTACCTGTTATTTCTTTTACGTAGGGGCTCCACAGAGAGGATGCTGATCCTATAGATGCGGCACCCGTCACCATTTTCCCCCTTTGAAGAGAAGAAAACAGTGCATCGTATTAACTGAACTACAATGCACTGGTGATAACAGTTTTTTTTCCGCCTCAATAAAATAAACGAGAGCTCAACAATAAAGCGCAAACATTGCAGTGCTACATATGCGTCCTAGTCCTGAAAATGTGGCATTATTGACGCCTCTAAGTTCATATTATCCACCACTAATAATTTTTAAAAGCCCAGGGGTCGGCTGGGGATGTTATGATGTAAAGTACGACACTCGGACACATTTTCCTCTTAACCAAATGTGACTGGCTTTGAAGTTACGCAGGGTTAAAAACATGATATGCCACTTGAATTCACATTTTTTACGTCTCTCAAACAAGAGGTGCTCAGTATGAGTGTTTTTGTTTTTTTTTTTACCTTTCGTTTTCTTTGCCGCCTTCGCTTGAATCCTATTGTGATTCCTGGGTTGTAAAAGAAAACGTGTCACCTACATTTTTCATTGTAATTCCCAGGTCTGGAAGAGGAAATTGATCAGCCGCAGTGAAGCCTCCTCGCTCGCTGTTCCCCGCCAGTACAACAACAACAAAATATAACACAAAGAAAGCGTATAAAATGAGCGAGAGGATGCGCTTTTAAAAAAGGGTATATTTCGAGTCAAGTCACGTTATTTCAGTTTCGTCGTTGCGGTGAATGTCTGCGCGCTCTCCCGGTGATGCTCACAGGATCCACGTACGGTAACGTTGCTCTCAGTCTGCTTCTCTAACAGAAACTGCTCTCAATGAGGTCCGCTGTGCTCCGTGGCCAAGTCACCGATTGGACAATATGGCACTTGCCCACGTTTGCATTCCTCAAGTACTGGAAATGATTAACCAATCCTGGAACGGATGGTTCTCATCTTCACATCTGATTGGCGGAGTTGCGTTCGAAACCGTTGGTAAATTCCCGATACATGCAGCACCTGTGACTGATTACGGTTAATGTAAATATTAATGTGCTGACTGTTGATGCAGTTCAGAATTAATGCGCTGACCGTTAATGTAATTCAGTATTCATGCGCTGACCGTTAATGTACTTTAGTATTCATGCGGTAACTGTTAATGTAGTTCAGTGTTAATGCGCTGACCAAAAATGATTAGTCATCCTTGTTAGCTAAGGAGCTACATTACTTAGCAAACATGATATCAAGTCATATATTTTTTTTAAATGTATTTTGCTTTTTTTTAATATTATATAGTATATATTATACCAAGCCCAATCTGTTTTCATAAGCAGTTATCCCCGCTGTCACTGTCTACAGACTTGTATAGTGCGCTAAAGGCTAATGTAGCTAAATAGATTATTTTATACTTGACTATTAGCATTCTTAAAATCACTACACCAAACCCTGTTCGTTTGGTAAATAGCAGTTTTCAGGTGTGGCTTTCTACCTATACCAATATATTCTTGTTTAGCTAGCTATCCTAATTTTGTTTGTTTTGTTTTATCCAACACCTTTAAGACATTCTTTTTCATGTTGTTTATTTGCATTGTTCCTGATGTAAAAAGACCTTTACAGTGCGCTGACAAGCCAAGCCATATTTGTTTCTAATAGCAGTTACCTATGGATCTCACCTGCTGCCTAAGCTAATTGTACCTAGATACTATCCTATTTTTGTTTCCTTTATAATTTCCATTTTTATCATAGCTTTTGTAACTTTTTTTTTGTCATTTATTTTTTGTCTTTTTTTTGTGATGTGTTAGACTTTGTATATATCAATGCACCAAATAAAAATGATTAGTTACCCCTGAGATAGGAAGCTATATTGCAAAACTCCATTCACCCATATTCTACTGGGAAAATAAAACCACAATTATCTGCATGAGGCTACTTGAGATAAGTTCTTTTTCAATTCATTTGAAGCAACCCAAAAGAATATAAAAGAGAGAGCCATAAAAGGTTGGGTTTGTAGAATCAGTTATTATTTCCTATTCCCACCACTCCCCATTGTATAATCATATATTATGGTAATTTTCTTCACAAGATTAATACCCAGACTAATAAAGGTGTGTGAACTCTCTTCTGTGAATAAATAGGACTTTAATATGAGTTTAGGTGGAGTTGCCTTCCCCTTGCTCCCTGCTGCCTGATGAATGGGAGGAGAGAGGGAGGATGGAGGATGCAGAAGCGCCAAGTGATAATGCGGTGTCATCAGTTACCTTGACAACCGCAGCCTCTACATCTAACGTGTTAATTATGAATTTTTGCCAGTAAATTAGCAGAGGCTTGTTCCCTGTTCTTGGCCCAGCCTCTATAGCTCAGGCCGTTTGCCTTGATTACTCACTGCTGACTTCAACAACAAGACAGAAAATATAATATGCAAATCTCTACAGTGCTCTGCCTCAAGCCCTGGCTTATATTCCTCAGCAATGAATAGGTAGTCCTGATGCAGAACCACTGCAGAAGCAACATTATCTACAATATAATTTAGTGTAATTTATTGGACAAGATGTTAAACATAAATAAAACCAGCAAGTACTATTTTAAACATTTGCTCATTTTTGGCCCAAATGATGGAAAATGACATGATCTGATATATATTTTTACAACAGTCGTTGAAAAAAAATGTTCGCGATTCAGCTGCAGCGGACATGTTGGTTTTGTAACATGCACACTGGCATGTCAGTGGAAAATAACAGATCAAATAAGTGACCTCACAGGTCAGCAGGCAGTAAATAAAGTGGAGTGTTTCATGGTGACGCCATGTGTCAGTGTTTCAGCCTCTGGGTTTTGCAGGTTTGTTGTGAATGGGATACACTAACAAGCATTCATCCTTTACCTCTCATGTGCACCAAGTAAGGTATTTTAAAGCAAGTCATAAATATTTTAGTCTTTATTTTTCTTTATTTATGTTTATCCTTTGATATTTTCATGGATATGTGTTGGTCTTGAGGAGCCGAGTTAGTGCTAAATTAAAACACAATAAAACAAGCCTAACAGCCTTTAATATAAATTAAATTAGTTATATCTGCATTTATAACTATATTTTCATTTGAATATCATCATATGGTTTTCTTTTTCATTACATTTTGGCTGATATCAGTCAGCATTGACTCTGCCATCAAATATGTTGTCCTCTAATGTGAGAAAGATTCCTCACTGGCTTACATGAAAATGGATTCACTTTAAGCATTTTATTTATTCATGTTTATGCAAATGAATACTTTATTTAGAGGCATAATGCGTCCCAGAGTTTCTCTTACAGTTGAATAAGTACAACCAGGGAAGAAGCCTGGAGTTTCACATATATAACAGTAGGATCATGTTTCCATGATCCTACTGCAAAAAAGCATGTGAAGTGACCAATGAGTAAATTTGAAATTTCTTTAAGAAATAACTAAACTAACACTTATTTTTTAATGTACATGTTACAAAAAAAAAAAAATGTGTGCATGAAAGCAAACAATTTATTCACGGTTACCTTGACATCCCCCAAAATACTAGGACATGACCTCAGTGTCCTCAGTGGTTATTGAGTGAATGTTAACCTACCCAAACAGTGTCATCATGGTGGTCGGTTTCTCTGTTTTACAGGGTCTTTGCTATGAATACTTCTTATTTCTTTGGCATGAAAATGTAGATTTTACACGTGCTTTTAAAAATATGTTTATACTATACGTTTAAATGCTAAAGATAAGTGATGGACAATCTACACTACGTGAGCGTATAAAAATGCTCATATGAACTCAGGTTGCACAGGTTAAATCTCCACTGCATCCTCCACTAGATAAAGTCATGCTCCTCAGATCTGCTGTTTTGTATTCAATCTCTCCAGTCAGACTCTTGCCAGCTGCCTTCGAGTTACTGTCCTTTTTCACGCAGATGAATATTTTATTCCATGTCTGTAGGTTTCGAGTGGAAAGAGTGGTGCTGACCTGAGTTCAGCAGAAACACTGTGGCAGGAACCGCAGATGGAGATGGAGCTACATGTTGGTCTCCGCAGAAATAGCCAGAGGAGTTGGCACACATCTCACTCAACCATTTGCCAGCTGTTCCCTTCACCAAACACCAAACACACTCCTTTAATATGTATTTCACAATAACAGACACATATCACTGCTCACAGAGGGACACACGAGAGAGATTATGAGCACAGCAGATGAATAATATGAGTAATGTCACATATGTATTATAACAGTATTACAGTGATTTATCGGTTTAGCCTGTCTGCAGGGAAATTTCATAGCAAGAGCTTAAAGTGTCAATAGATCAATACCTTCACTAAACTTGCAATCAATACACTGCTGGAGATCAATTCTGTGCAGCACACTGAATTAAAAACATGTTTTGTTTTTGTTGTGTGTGTGTGTGTGTGTGCGTGTGTAACCCTACTATTAAATGCACATTAGGAGATTTTGATTTCAAACAATTGTTTATAATCAGTGCTGACAGACCTGGTTTCAGTTGTCATCGTCAATAATTTAGAGCATTCCTAAATAATTAACAAGGAGGTATCCACCGGTCACATTCACTAAAGGGAATCTGTTTTCAACAGCTGATTGTATTGAAGCAAAGCTGTCACCAGACAATCACACCAGTGTGACTTATGATCCCTAAACACTGAGAGTGAGTGTGTGTGTGTGTGTGTGTGTGTGTGTGTGTGTGTGTCAATTTACTCCCACAGAGTCTACATGTTAAAAAGGGTGCTAAGATTACACATAACACAAATCCTTAGAGGAGTGTTTTTCAAAATAAAATCAGTAATTCAACAAATCAAGTCGTGAAAACAGGCTGCAACATGTTTTCTGCTGTGAAACACAAACCAAAAGAAAATTATTATTTAGGTTATTTAATGGAAAAAGACTTTTGCTAACAAACTGACAACATTAAGCAACATATTTCCTAATTGATATTTTATGTTGTTGCATCATTCATACATTTATTATCGTTTTTTTAGGTCTTATCTGCGGGTGATCGCCCTCAGTAACTGCTGAGTATTATTGTTGAGATGTATGTTCAGTTCAGGTTTGTTTATTTGACATTATGAGAAGGTTTACACACACATGCTTGTCTGTCTTTTTTTTTTTCCTATGCACCAATTAAGGAGCAGTTTTGTCATGCTTATTATCATTACAGTCCAGTTTCCAAACAATCAGGTTTAATTACAATCCATCAGTTGATGTTGGAACTTGATACCACAGTCTTTCCTTAACCTTACAATGACTTTAAAGTTAGTGTGTATATTGTAAAAAGAAAGATGTTTGAAGATGCTTGAATTGAATTTCTGTCTTCAGGGGGAAACAATGGGCTCAGGGCTTAGAGGCACAGACAGGGGCGGGGAAATCAGAGAGTATTGAGAGACGGATTTATACATGATTGTTCTTGACCTTTTCATGAGATTCACTGACGATAACAAAAATAGCTGGTTCACTCTTCTGAATGCCATAGAAACAAGTAGTCAAAAAAATATTTTAAATCTCTTACACTTTAGAGTAAAAAAAGGAAAACATCATCATAAATATGTGAAAAACTGCAGAGATGATCTTTCTTTATGAACTCTATGAAAATAATGTATAATTAAAAACATATCTTTTCTTAACACCTATGGTTTTCACTGAGCTGTTGGAGCTCTGATCTCCAGGTATTCCCACCAGAAACTGCTCCATTTTCAAGCAGGTATAAGTGTGAAGTACAGGTATCTGTTTATCTTGTCACAGAGCATCTTATAGAAAACAGCAGAGTGAGCTTGATCCCCATCAGCGCAGAAGAGAGGCTGATGTTTCCGTGAGCAAAGTAACAACAGAAAAGGAGATAAAGCTCAACGGAGAGAGAATTTTTTGAGAGCAAAATTAGAGCATGTGGAGGAGGAAGATATGGCCAAGCAGATATGATTCAGAGGGGGCAGCGTGATGTGAGGTGCTTCTTGAAGAAATGAACCTTTAATGATCCCCTCGGGGATTCAGGCCGACCGACAGCAGAGGATGAGGAGGGACTCCACTGTTCTGATTAGACGAGAAGAGTCAAACTCTCATGCGGCCGACAGCGCGGCGTTAGTGGACACCTGATTTGTTTTCTCTGGCCTCTCTCAACCCCCACCGCCTCCCCCACCTCCCCCACTCCCTCCTCTGGACAGGAAATCAGTAAAATTCCCCAGAGGGTTTCTGCACTCAGTGTGGCTGCTGTTGGTGAGAATGGAAGAAAGAGCCCTGTCATCTCTATGGTAAGTTTAAAGACACAAAGATGTGATGTAGACTGGTTTATCAGGCCTGCATTTGATAATGGGGTTGATATCCATCAACACAAAACACAAAAACCTTAGATGTCATTAGATTTTTAGGCATTTTATCTTTCAAGTTTGTTTGTTTAAATCATGGCTGTGTGGAGACCTTTAGAGGGGCACGTGCTCAAAGTTAAAAGGGACACATGGAACAATATTTTAAAACACCATACACTAATATAACTTAGAGCATAACCTGTTGAATTATAGAGTCACACAGAGCCGAGTCCTAAAACATGGAGATGAGTTAGCATTTTAGCATCCGAGGTTCCCTCATCCCGAAGTCTAGGGGTTTTAGGTTAGATGACTGAAATAAGGTCTCAAGACATTTTTCCATGTTTTATCCTGCGACATAGAATATGTCAGTAATTACCCCTGTCCTGATTTCTTTAATCATTTACTGTTTGTTAAAAAAAAAAAAAAAGCTCATTGCTAAATCTAAGTGTCTAAATGAGACCACAGAGGTTGTCGGTGACATTCAACCTCATCACGTTGAACATGAAAACCGATCTACTCACCGGTCAACCTTTACTGCCTCGTTGTGTTTATATTCGCGCTCTTATAAACTATCACTAACTTTGTAGGAGGAAAGGCTTTTGAAGAGGAGGTAAGAGCTAAACCAACAACGGAAAAATCACATCAGCATTTTGTTGAGGAAAGCAGGGTGACGCTAACTTGAAAGTAACATTATGCGTTCTCTAAAACAGGAATAAAGCTCGCCCACGACAAAAGGAAGTAGGCTCACCAAGACAAACAGGAACAAGGTGCCAGTCGAAACCTACGTTTTTCTCAAGCAGCACACAACTAGCTGTCGTTAGCTGGTGGCTAACGGCTAACTTGTACTGTGAAAAGAGAAAAAAAACACAAAAGGTACATGTGTGCTTGCTTCATCTTGTAAAACACACAAGAAAGAAAAAGTGCACGTGATACCCATGCAACCCTGGAAATATAGAGGGAACAAAAATGAATTCAAAAACACAAAACAATCAAAACAAAACAGCATTGTCAGCCAAGGACTGTCAGATGAGTCATAACTTCAAAACGACGTTCCACAATGTTCTTTACTTTCAGTTTGTCAGAGCAGGTGTCTTTGTATTAAAGAAACAAGTTTGGTGTGTCGCTGATGTTGAACACTTTCAAAGTTTGAGAGGCCACTGCCGGCTCGGTTTGTACAAGTAATTACATCTTACAGACATTTCCTGCTCCTACACCTCGAACTGTTCACCCTGAAATGACCTAAGAAAAAAATATGAGTCATGTTTGGTGTAATTCCAGCATCAGGAGACTGTTGATCATGGGAGAGCTTGTTGCTCCCTTTCTCAGGACGAGTCTGCAGAGTCTGCGTCAGCACCGCCTCCAACCCTCATCCCTATAGTAACATGAACACTCGTACTCAATGGAAAAGTCTATTGGAAATGGCTTGCACACAAAACTTATAGTTTAGTACAGTAACATGTAACATGACCCTCGTCTGACTGGAAATTCAAGCCAGTTTAACAGATTTTTTTTTGTTTGTTAATCAAACAATAAAAAAGTTTTTGGAAAATTTGATTCTAGATCAGATTAAGAGGTTAAATATATCTTATATGACATGAAATTACCAGGATGCTGAATGTTTATTTTTAAGTTTATTAAACACGAACAAAATCATTTGTCATAACCCATAAAATGATATATTCGAATTTTCAAGTCAAATTAACATAAAACCTTTCATCATTCGTCTGAATCGCATTTTACTCAAAGATGTATTGGAAATGACTTGCACAGCGCAGTCACATGAAAGCTGAGAACACCTGACAAAATAAATGTGTCATATTAAATGTGAATATGGAGTATTCTTTCAGTCCTGAAGGTTTGAGTGGATTTTACAGTAAAAGTTAGTGTCACGGATGGATCGGGGTTTACGGTGTGTGAATGGATGAGCATCAAGAAGACAGAATGTAGGTCAATGCCGAGATGCCATCTGCTTGAACGCCAGCACAGTTGCAAGGTGTGCAAGCTCAAGAGCCTGAGAGGAGTGTTCTCGGAAATAAGGAGTGAAAAAGATTTTGTGGGGGGACATTTTCAGGATTTGTGCATCATTTCTAGGAACGACGGATACTGTATCTGTGTGTGTCAGAATTGAGGTTCAGCTCATCTTCAAGCACTAATAAGCACTAAGTGAATATTTATACAGATATCGGAACAAATTCCTTCATATCTTGTTATTGAAATAAAGGAAGTTGTAGATTCTGTTTCAGAAGCAGCAGAATGACGACAAACCTGAGGTCTTTGTTTGCGTTCCTCGTGTCCTCCTTTTTTCTCATCATGTTCAGCCTTTACATCACTTCCTCCAGGGCAGGGGGGGTGGGGGGGTGGGGGGGTGCTTTTGACGCTGCAGCCGGCGCAGCGCTGCTCTCAGTGGTGGACCTGCCAGACCTCAGTACAGTCAACAGACAGGGATGAGTCAAAGTGTCCTCTGGCCAGCACAGAGTGCGTCACTCGTACACATGAGCAAACACATGGACGCGCACACACACACACATGCAGAGCACATATGCAAAGGTACCATGGCTGTCCTGTGAAAGCCCTCAATCCCCAAAACATCAGTGTGTTGGAGACCGAAAAGAAGCTTTGTGTTCGGTCTGATTTTATCCTGCGGCTCGACGCGTTTCATAGAACAACAGTGAATCTGCAAAGGTCCTGAATATTTTCTCTCACCTGCTGTAGACGTATATAAACTAAATTAGAGACTGTGCATGCAGGAGTTATCTTTTATTATTTACAGTCTCCCTCAAACTGCTGCATTAAAAATGACCCAATTTGGGTTACTTTGGTAACAAGGGAACCCAGCATGTTCTCTACCCAGAAATGGGTAAAAATGGGTATGTTGTTAAATTTAAGCTGCCAGAAAGTCGTTTGAAAAAAACAACAACCCAAATTGTGGGCTATCACCATCACTGGGATTTAAATTACTTTAATGTCAGTCAACTTCTGCTGTTACTCTTAAAAATTAAATTAAAATTGTTATAAAACGATGAAGCAACTCACAAGTCCCGCAACCTTCTTCCTGCGTTTACTTTCCTGCTCCAGCCGGACAATCTGACCAATGAGAGGAGTGAGAGTTGTCACATGGTTTGTATTGATGCATTTTGGTCCACTTGAATTTTACTGTGTGTGAAAGCAAACTGAATCTGCAAGTTTACAAACTCACCACTCACTGGGAAGGCAACCCTGGAGCTTTCAAACTAAAACAGATCCAGCAGCATCTCCAGCGTAGTGTGGAAAAATGTAGTTAAAGGGATGTGATTTAAAACTAAAACGTATTCATGTGGATGTAGTCTGAGCCTCAGTGTTTGAATGTGGGCTAACGTTAGTTGGACGGGGTGGAGGAGGCACGTGACTGAACACGAGGCGGGAATTTTTTTAGCGGGAAAATTAATGAGCGCACACATCAGGGAAATTTAAATTGGAAGATTTACAATAAATGCAAATATGAAAAACGCTACGAGAGTGAATACAGAGTTTAAATCTCATTTATATCTTTATCTTTGTCTTTATCATGAACACGTTTGAATCTAGACAATTTGGAGCTTGAAGAAAATCAGGGACTAAACATCAGGATGCTTCGGTCTCTGCTGCTTTCAGCTAGACTTTTATTTTGTTAATCAGCCTCTTGACGGAAATATATGTAACATTAGTTTTACAACGTCAGTAACCATGACATATACTGTAGTTACACACACCACACACAAACATGCACCAACTGTATGCCACACTTTCTCACACACACTCAAGTCTATTCACACGTTTACACACACACACACACACACACTTGAGAGTTCACGACTTGTGCCAACACCCCCCCCCCCCCCCCCCCCCC
>NW_019525091.1:378235-467719 GCF_002814215.2 Seriola lalandi dorsalis | reverse complement strand
GACAAAGGAAAAAAAAAAAAACATCTGCAGGCGTTGACCTGGGTTAAGTCATGTTATGATGTAGCGTACATGCAGCCAGTCATCCAAGAAGAAGAAAGTGAGTGTCTGCAGCCGTCACACTGACAAACAGCCAAACAGCAAAACACGGCCATATGGCGGCACATCTCCATATGTCACTCCGCAGTTTACACGAGGTAAAACCGTGTGAGGAGTAAACAAGCGTCGCCCGGGCTCACGAACATGAAAGCAGGGAGAGTGAAAATAAGTGGGGCGGTGGTAGCCCAGAGGTGAGGGAGGGGTTGAGGGAAATGTGTGTGTGTGTGTGTGTGTGTGTGGTGGCGGTTGTGGGGGGGGCTGATCCTGCGGAGGAGCCCTTTAGCAACATGCTTAACCCCTGGTAGCTGTGAAGGAGCTGCTCAGTGGCCAACAGTGGAAGGTGTGAATGTGTGAAAACATCCACGTCCACTTAATGAAGGAGGAAGGAGTCGGCCATTTTGTTCTCTGCCACCTAAGGCTTTTTTTTATTTATTTGTGTTTTATACTTTTATTAGTGAGTCAACAGCAGAAAGATGACAGCAAATAAATTGGGAGACCGCATGTCCACCTGGAAATAAAGTTCATGTATCCAAGTTGTAATTTTTCTGCCATATATCCCACTTGGCGCTAAAATGTCTGGAAGTATTGATTATCTTTATTGTTAAAGATAATCGAACGCTGATAGTGACAGTTAACAAGTGTGTAGCTCCGCAGTAAAACAACTATAACTCAGTTAGTGTTATATTCAAGTAGCAGAGCGCACGGTTAAGTTGCGGCTCGTTTCGAAGGTTATGTAACCTCTGTTCCTACGGTGACAAGTTTTAGATCAATCAACTATGATCACATGATCAAACGGTACTGACTTGATGAACAGTTTCATCATGTTGAAAATATGACGCAGCATCGGACAAACACCCAGCCGGGTGATATTAGACGAAACCATGAATGTAGTTGTAAGTAGTGTGATGTTAAAGTTATAATCTGTAACTTTTCCACATTAAAATGTCTAAATATGACCAGACCTATGTTCTACATATTTTTGAGTTGTGTTCTTACATTATCCAAATGTTTCCATCATCTGAAACCACAGAAATCTATGATTTTAATCGTGGTAACAGTCGGTGACATCATATCCTCTATGATCGTGTGTCAGTGTGTTTGTCTGACAGAAGCTCAACACTGACTTTTATCTAGTTTTGAGTCACATACACGTTTTACACCTTTGTGGTTTTCAACTAAAAAAACGTTAGACAGCTCAGCTCCCAGCAGTCGGTGAAACTGCTAACTGGGTGTTTCTACTTGTTTTAATCACCTGGTCTGGTTGTCATGGAGAGGAGGACACCTCTGTGGAGAATTCAGCTGCTGGTAAAAACCTGCTGAACGTCTGGTTCATAAGTTACCAGAGAACAATGTTACAGATTAATGATTGCTTTTAAAAAAAAAACTTTGCTCTAATTTCAGAATCCAAAGAGATATTAAACTACGTAAACAACAAAAACTGGAAAAATTCAGGTTTTCTAAAACTAGTGCTCATCCATCAAATAAAGTTAAGCATTTACCTAAAGGTACAGAGTTGTCTAAAATGAACATACACGACCTCAGACATGTACAACACTGATGAAATGTGCTTTATGACTGCCCACCTCTGCTGACAGGTGACCTCACAAAAACAAGCCAACGAGCAACAAAGACGGAGACCGTATGAACAAAAGGAGCTTAACATCTGAACACAGCTCCTGCTAATGGGTTTCCCCTGAGAACCTGACGAGCCGCACGAACCCCGACCCCCCCCCCACCCTCTCCCACTAAAGCTTCATAAAAGCTTTATTGTTCCATACAGTAGCACATAATGCAGTCACACTCATGAAAGGTGGCGAATGACGCTGCTGCCTTGTGATGTTGAGCAGTGAAGTGCCAGGTGCAGCAGTAATGGGCTGCTGCTGCTGCTGCTGCAGAGCGTCTCAGTCTGATCTCAGTCTGTTTCAGTCTGTTTCAGTCTGTTTCAGCTGGTCCAGGCCCAAAGGTGCAGCTGCAGCAGCTGCAGCAGCAGGACCGTTCTGACTGAAGGTTTACCTCCACTGACTGGTCCAGATCAGTCTGAGACTGATTTGTCTTATTATTATATGTATTAATGATGCCACTGCTGGAATCAATATAACATCATATTTAATTTTGTGCCTTCGAAAATTCACTTCCTGTTTAGAAATCTGTATCAATCGTTCTGTATTTGATTCTAGTGTTTGGCACTCTGAAATTAGGACACTTTACTCTTTGCTCTTGCTTATATCGGAAACACCTCATTAAATGTATTTAACTATTTGTTTATTTGAGAGGTACAATACACGTCATTTACATCCGTAGTCCTGAGGCAGGTAAAAGGTTTTTAATAGATAACGTTGATAATGCTGTGTTAAAGGAGTATTTGGTGTTTTTATCCATGATGTGTTGGGTCATATCAGGTGAGAATTTCACACTTACTTATCTTGAGTTGATTCCAAGTTTCTGCAGTCACTTCTGACGGGTCACTGAAGAGAGGTGGAACCAACATGGCTGCCTGAAAGGTCAGAGATTTTCAGTTTGTTTTGGAAATGACGGTGAGTAAAGTCACATTTACACTGTTCACATATTTAATACTGACACATATACTTTGCTGACTGAACGGCCAGAGAGTGAATGAACTGCCTCTGCTAGTGATGCTGTCTCCTCTTTAACCCTGTGCACGTGACTTCACGGCCGCGTTTAGCACAACTGTAACACTTCAAACAGGCACCATTAAAAAAAACCCAACTAATTATGTATTAGCAGTTCTCGTTTGCAGATGAACAGACCAGCATTACTGGATCAGTTGGACGCTGAAGGAAACTTAAACTCATGATGACAGGTTTTGGAGTTATAAGAAGCGCCTTTCATCTGTGATTTCTAAGGATTTATGGTTTATTCACAACTGATATCTGGGATAAAAATAAAAGTTAGACTCCCAGTGAATCTAAAAACATGAGCATCATGTCTGTGTTTACAAATTTAACTGAGTTATGACTCAACGGAAGTAAAGTACTTTTGCTGCCTCCATAAGCTGTGTCACTGCTGATAAAGAGGCCATATTGCAATAACTAACTCTGTGCTGTGAGGAATTCACTCTGAATTTATGATAAAAATATGGTAAATGCTGAATTTAGAAAGTCACCTTTCTCTCACTTGTACATTAAATTTGAGATTTAATTTGTAAACTAGTCAAAGTTCAGTTAATTTATTTACTGATTTGTTCAAGAAATAAATCATAATAACTAATAATCGTACAGTTTATTCTAAACAGCAGTTGTTTTAACTGTCCGGTAAATCTGATGTTTTCCAGGTAACGTTTATCCCACATATATTATTACTATTAGCAACCTATGATCTTAAATGTTGAATCTCTGCACACTGACCTCATTAATGTGGACGTCTTTCACGTCATACAAACCACAACACAAGCCCAGTTTTCTGAAAAGTAATTCTTTAATATTTTACAATCCTTTATTCATGGTTATTTCATTATTTACTTTTTCAGCGCCACTTTGCAAGTGTCATTATTCCATGCTGTCTGACGACAACAACGACGAACAGAAGAAAAGAAAAAAACAAAAAAAACAAAACAAAGGAGAGGTTTGAAGAATGAGAGTCTATACAACACTTTTGTCAAGGGGCAGAGAGAGATTCACATTTCAGCTCTCAGATTGACCTCTCATCCCTTCCACTTGTCAAAAAAAAAAAAAAAAAAAGGTAAACAAAAGGTTAAAAGCAGGACTGTCAGTCAAGTGAATAGGTGTAGAGTTGTCTGTGTCTGTTTGGCTATAAAAACACACCACACTCCTGTAGAGAGGATCTTTATAAAGAACAGGGGTCCTCGTTCTCCTCTGGGTTTTTAAAATGCTTTTCCCATCTCTGGAAAAAAAACAAACAAAAAACAAGATACAAACTACCACAGTTAATTCAAAAAATACAAAATATAAAGATGGTCTCTCTTCCAGGTGCTGCTCCAAACATTGGAGGATAATATTTGTTGTTTTTTTATTTTATTTAAAAAAGCCTTTTGTGAAATGAGAAGAGCTGCTGGCGAGTAAAGAGAGAGAGAGAGAGAGAGAGAGAGAGAGAGAGAGAGAGAGAGGTGGGGGTAACGCCCAAATTAGAGCTAAAGATTTTTAAAAAAAAAAAGAATTTGGTGGGGATTATTTATTTGTGCTGTGGCGACAGGAGCTGCTGGCGGATACATTTCCTCATAAAATGATCTATCAAATACTTCCTGAGAAACAAAGGAAATATCTACCTGGCGTGAAGAGAGGAGGAGGGGGGAGGAGGGAGGGGGGAGCTGGCCGGCTGAGAGAAAGAGAAAGAGAGAGCGAGAGAGAGAAAAATAGAGAGTGGAGGAGGAGGGTGAGAAAACTGAATCAAAATCCAAGTGTAAACAAAAAAACCAAACAACAAAAGACAAAATAAGCTGCGGTGTGTTGGCAGCAGGACGCACGGTGAGGAAAAAAAAAAGAAAAGAAGGTATAGACCCACGACTTGTTGGTGGAGGGAACCGCGGTGTGCGTTTACTGTGGGACCCGGTCGGCTCAGTCGAACCCTGCAGAGGGTAAACACAGAGCAGGGAGCTGGAGGACAGAGGAGGACATGTGGGCAGCAGTGCTGGTGTTGCTCTGTTTGTGCTCTTCAGCACAGAGAGGAGGAGGAGGAGGAGGAGGAGGAAGAGGAAGAAGGGAGGGAGCAGGGAGACTAACAAACTGTCCGTCCAGCTGCTGGCAGCATCCAACACCCACGACGCTCACACTGATCACTGCCGGAGCTTTAGTGGTTAAAGGATCAGTTCACACCGAAAAACCCTCGTGTTTTTTCTTTAACCTCTGGAGGAATCAAGTCGAGCAGATTTAGTTTCACTTGTCCAGATGTTGAGATGTTCATGAAGCAGCAACTAAAGCTTCTTCTTCTGCAGCACAAAGACAAGTTTGTCTGGAGATCACCAATTAAGATGATTGTGGGAAATTAGGTTTTAAAAAGTGGGATCATCTTATATTTTCATTCTTATATATTCATTTAATTATGGGTTGTTTTAAGCCTTAATGTTGCTAGGCTAGCAAGTGTTTTTAAGTCAGTTTATAGCGATTGTTTCAGAGTCTCTTGGCCTGTTTCGTTAGCACAGTTTAACCTGCAGGAGGATATAAATGTGTCTCCACTGCAGAAATTAACCAGGGAGAAAATCTGTCAAACAGCCAGGAATTACAGCTGTGACAGATGAGGAGCTACTGTCAGAAAAAAACATATTTCTGACGCCGTAAAAAGCCAAATGATCATTGTAGGTGGGTTGATCTGATGGTTTCAGGTATCTGTCCATGAAGTTTCAGGTAATCAGCTGTTTAACTCTTACACCTGAATTCAATTTAAAAAAGAAGAATTTAGTTTGTGCCTCTTAAAAATAACTTAAAAAAGAAATCTATATCAACATCTCCCACAGATCCAAAACGCTTTTCACAGGGACTATTTTTGAGATTGGCTGTGAAACAGGGAGGCCTGTGGGTTCCTTCCAGAGTAACGGGGGCACTGCTTCTGTTGATAGATGTTGCTGTTTAAGTTTTCAATGCTGTGAATGCCACAAATAAAATTACATTCACCCCCATTGAGTTGGAACGGAGGCAGAAATCACAGAAATACCTCGAGACGTGGCTCAAGAGAAAAAAAACTATCTGCACGACTGGATCCTGTCAGAGAAACATGAGAGCGTTATTTGATGCGATCTGAACGAACTGACCCTTTAACGACATGAGCTGCTGGAGTTTTAACTTAAGTTCTTAAATAGATTCTAGTCTTCCAAGTATGATCCTGTTTCAAAACCAAACTGTGACATAACACTGCCCACCAGGTAAAAGACAGTTACTACCAACACCTCGCTGGCTGCGCTGTCACACTCCTCCACTGCGGCGCGATGGGAGGAGGCAGGGCGGGATATTTTTAGAGCACAGCGGCCGGCAGATTCACAAAAAATCAACCAGCCACTTTAACACTTCACAAGAATACAACCGACAACAGCATCGGGGCCTCTGAGAGACAGTTAAGTGTGAACGAGAGGCCTGTGGTAGTGCCGCCGCCCACAACCAACATTTACTTACATGTGGCTGGTGGTTGTGTGTCTGTGTTCCACCCTGGGGAACAGACAGTAAAGGTTGGAGCTCGGTCTAACGGCAGTCAGGCTAGGTGAAGGCAGACAGGCAGGTCGACTTGTTGAAAGGTCGGCTTCTATAAGGCTCATCAGTGTTGGAGAGATGAAGCTCAACAAGCCCTTGTTGTGGCAGCGGCAGGGCAGGAGGACGACGTTACTGAGCTTCACGTTGTGACCTCGTCTCGCACCGAACCACATTCAGTTTTTGGCCAATTATAGATGAAACTCTTTATAAACACTTCTCTTATCCATTCATGACTTAAGATGTGCTTATGACGGCTTCTGCATTTATTGAGGCCGACTTCCTGAGCCTACGTTTTGGTAAACATGGCACAGGACATGTTCAGATAAAGAAGGATATTCTGATTCTAATATTTAATGTGCAGAAGTGTAAATTCAATTTGTGCTGGTTAAACCTATGCGTTCTTACAAGCTCAGGTTGTGGGTCACTAAGTTCCTGTGGCTGACTGATCTCAAGTCAGTTCACGCCCTCTCTCACCACCTCCTCCTCCATTTTCACTCCTCACCTGATTCACAAAAGTGTAAAGTCTCATTATTCGCCTGATTACCGCCATGTTGCTGCATCGTTACACGTCCAGCGTTCGTGACATGGTGCAGCACTGATTTAGGGTTGTGGTTTCCGGACCATCTACGTTAGCTCCCTCTTCAGGTTTAGTTTAGAAAGGGGACAGAGCCCGTACTGTGTGTTTAACCAATGATCTTTGGTTCTTCAGGGGCTAAAAGAAGCAACAGCTTTTAAAGCTAACATAACAGGAGAACACAGAGAGGGAAAAGCACATGATAGTCTGGGTATTAGGTGTGATTTTTTTTGTTTTTGTGTCTTATCTGCCAAAACAAACCAAAGTCTTCTTGTTGTTTTAAAGAAAAGTTCCAGTTCAAGAAAAGATGGAAATAAAAAGGCCTGATGATGGAGGAGGAGCAGGAGGAGGAGGAGGAGGAGGAAGAGGAGGAGGAGGGAGGACAGGGTGGGAGGAGTTAATCACTGAGGATGATGAGGCGGGTTTGGAGGGTCAGAGGGAGGGAGGGGTTTCAAAGGTGTCTTTGAGAACCCGCTCGCCCCCCGTCCGGCCCAAACGTCTCCTTTCCCCTTTGACGAGCTGAGGTCAATCCAGGAATGTCAGCAGGTGGACCCGCCCTTCTTCGTTAATTCATTCGTTTGTTTGTTTTTTTTCTCCGTCCACCCGTTCCTCTCTCTCACTTTCTCAGCCATCTGTCCGTCCGTCCGTCCGTCCACGTCTCGCTCTGCAGGTCACTGGAGGTCTCGGTCTTCTAGGTACCGGTACTCAAACGTGAAACCCTCCTTCTTCCGCTGGCCCCATTTCTCATAGTCAAAGTAAATGTACGTTCCCTAAAACACATAAAACAAAATATGAAAGATGAAGATCAGTGAAATGTCAAACAGCTGCCTGAGAAAGATTATGACGGGTTTCTAGAATAAAGCAGTTTAATTTAATTGGAACGACTTGCAATAAACACTGGAACAGGCCTTCAATGATTTTACAAACTTTTTCCACAGGAAGTGAAAGATGTGAGGCTGACCTGCTCAAACTCATCAGTGATGGTCTTGGGTTCTTCGTGCCTCTGAAACCACATCATGTATTTTGTGTGGAACCTCCACGACTGCTTCTTCAGGGCTTTGGCTGCCAGATACTGGGCCTTAGTGCCCTGAGGAGAGGAGACAAGGAGCCAAGGAGAGGAGGAGACAAGGAGAGGACTTTAATTAGCTTTACAATTTACAAATTTTCAGTTTTAGTTGTGGTGCAGGTTTAAAAGAAACAAGTCCTTAATTTCGTTTGTAATGTAACATTAAAAATATACATTCAACTAGTTATTTTGTGACCAACAGCTGCATTTGACATTTTTGCAGTTTCTTCTTTCCAACTCATTTTACGTATCTATAGGTTTCCTATGCATCCTTTCAGTTTGGTCCAAATGAATGGGTGTTAGTTGTAAAATAAATACAGCTGCCTGTTTAAAGGTCCTATATTTTAGACTTTTCCTGTGTTTTATTTGAAGTGTTGATCCATAAGAAGATATATTTGTGGTTTTAGGAATCAAAAACCACCGGAGTGTAGTTTTACATCTCCTCTCTCAGGCTTCTCTCTGGAGCTCTAGTAACAACAGGTCGGGGAGCCAATCAGAAGAGAGGACGCTCTGAGTCTCTCTTCTGATTGGCTGACTGTTTTCAGAGTGACTGAATAAAAATATAGAAGATTTCAGGTAAACACTCAGAGAAACAAAATCCTGCAAGGATGGATGCTCGGTCCAGGTGGGCGGGGCTTGGGGCATGTGACATCACAAAGTTACAGAAGCCCTGACGGCTCGTTTTAAGGCTCACTTTCTGAATATAGGCTGTGGACTGAGGCTTTGATACTTTCACAGTATTAATATAGAACCTAGACCTGCTTTTTAATCAAAAAAGACATGGGCATCTAATGGACATTTAAGCATTAATGATTAGACCATCAAATTTAATCACATCAATACAATCCTGAAGCTGCTCTCTCTTATAATAAAATCTGACAATAACATACAAACCTCCAGGTAGTAAAAGATGAAGAAGAGGGTTTCTGTAGAAAGCCTCTGGTAAAACTCTACAGTGTCAGAGTGGGGCGGTGGCACCTGGTGGTGGAAAGGCAGGGTGGGACATGGGTTCCTCATCAGGTACTGCCTGTAGTAAGGAGATAGAGGGAGTCTGTTAATGAGAAGTAACTGGAGGGAGGAAGAAAAATGAAAAACTATGATACAAGTGGAAAAAAATCTAGAAAAAAATGCTGTTTTATAGTGTTACCTTGAAATCACAGTTGACAATATTTAAAAATCCACAATCGACACTTACGATCAAGAGTCAAGCGATTAAGGATCATTTGATGATCACAAATATTCTCAATTAAGAACCTTATCATACTAAAAAACATGACCTGAAGTGACCTGATGTACCAGAGTGACAAATTTCAGTTAAAACCAATTGGGAACAATCGATTAACCCTGTAATCAGACCAACAAACACATGGATCCACACAAAGTAGGAAAATCCAGCAGAGGGTCACACTCTCTGCGTAGATGCACTTTTCCATCCAAACCATGTATTTTTAGATCAGTGACAAACCCACATCGTCCTCTCTGTTTCCACAAGGCCGAGTGATAATGGTGTTGAACAAAGACAACACACACAACACACTCGCACGGCCACGTACCAGTGACTCAACATGCAGGTTTCTAAGGTGATTAATTAAAATACAACAAGGTGCAGATCACTGAGGACCTTGTTTTTAACACAGAAAAATAAGAAATCTATGCATTTATTTCTGTGTGTGTGTGTGTGTGTGTGTGTGTGTTGCCCTCCTCCTCTGGCAGTAAAACACAACAGGTACTGTGGGACAAGAGGGTTTGAGTGTTTGTATTTAAATGTCAATTGTACCTGTGTGGGCTGACAGCACTGTAGGTACAGTACCAGTATAATCTGCCCTCTAATTGTGTGTTTGTGTGTGTGACTGAGCTGTTATACTAAATATATATATATGTTAAATACAGTGACACATTTTCATTGTGCCTCCTGCGAACATGTGACATTCAACCTTGTATGAAACGACTGAGAGCTGCAGCAGCTGATTCTCTTTGATTTATTTGGACAAAGAAAAGCTGCAAAATATTTAGTGAACATCAGAAATTCAACGTTCAAATGTAAAGGTTTTCAGAACGAGGATGTTCACTCTGATCAATAATCAAGGCTCTTTTGTCCAGTCTGATTTTTCCTGGTCTTTACAGATCAACAGTTTGAATTGATCTTCAATTATTTTCTTTCTGTTATTATTGGCAACAAAATAAAACCTATCACTGTAGTTTACATCAACAAGATCCTGACACAGGTATGAACAAGCTCTCCGTAAGAAAAAGGGAAGAAACAAACAGGTAAAAAAATGAAATATTATTTCCAGAAAAAAACAAAGTTTAAAACAATGAACTGTTAAATTAGAGACAGTGCTGACGCTAATTGTTGTGTTTTTATACACTGATTTTGACATTTTTGTATTTTGGAAATAATGATATTTTTTATCTGAATCTCACACATCTTCTTAAATTTAATATCAACTATAACCAGCTGAATTATGGGAATTTAGGGAATTGACAACCTAAAATAATAAATGTGACTCATCCTGTCCAGAAGTGGTAGAAAATAAGTTCCTATACACCAGTTTTGAGGTATTTGTACTTATTAATGCCACTTTATACCTCAACTCCACAGTACAAAGAGAAATATAGTTCTTTTTACTGCAATACAGATTTAAATTTTTACATGTTGAGAATGTTTAGGTGTATGAAAATACTAAATACATATTAAACACAGTGATGCTATTTTCATAATGTCTCCTGCTTAAATGCCACATTATCCCTGGTGTTAATGAACTTTGTGCTCCCGCTGATGGTGGTAAAGAAAAAATCATTCTTGATCAAGTTGTTTTAAATTTTTAGCAAACAATTAAAGTTTTACTATCAAAGGCATAAGTCTGTCCAATGATGCCCGTTTACGCTCATTAGTGATCAAGATTTTTTTTTCTGTTCGACCTTTATCCATTTTACACTTGGCTTTTTAAAATTTCCCACCAGAGTTTAATTCTGTTGTGTTCTGCTGCAAGAATAAACTATATCAATGCAGTTTACATGAAATTTACATAATAAGTACCACTCAGAAAATAATGAGCCTCTCACACTGTGATAAGACTCCTGTACTTTTCCTAAAGTAAAGTACTGAATGCAGTACTCATGTAAAAAAGTACTTAAACATCATGGTATTACTGCTTCTACTTAAATAAAGGATCTGAACACGTTTTATCCTGTGTAAAATTTCACTGCACCTGATCCTCTCGGAGTCGGACGGGTGGGGCATGTGCGTCCACGCCGCCTCCTCCATGGCCTGTTGGTAGAGCTGGTCTTTGGACAGGGGAACGGGCCCCAGCGGGCAGACCCCCAATGACGGGGGGATGCTGACCTCTGACAGCGAGGGCTGAGGTGCTGATGGGGGGCCCGAGGGGGCCGTAGTGCTGCTGGGGAAGATGTCTGAGGAGAAATAGAAGGAAGAGAATTAACGTCAGAGTGTGGAGGGAAAGGGAAGAAAAAGAAGGAGAGATAAGAAAAGGTGAAGGTGAAGGAGAGGGGAAGTGCAGAGGGGGGAGGGATTGAGGATATGAAGTCCGAGAGACAAAGAGAGAGAAGTTGAGTCAGGGATGATAATATCATCAGCAGTTTTTGTTCAGAGGAGGCTGAGAGTGGGAGGTGAGATGACATTTTGTTCCATTAAACTACAGCCTTCCTATTTCTGCTCTGTGGCAACCCTCTATCTCCTTTTATTAAGCCTTATGTGTGTGTGTGTGTGTGTGTGTGTGTGTGTGTGTGTGTGTGCGTGTTACCTGGGGTGAGGTGCAGGGAAGGCACGTCTCCCTCCATCCCTGAGCCTAGTGCTGCTCGCTCGGCCATGGACTTCAGGCTGCTCAGAGGCTCCTGCGGCTGATGAGGACAGACAAAGAAACTCATGGGAGAACAGATTCTCCTGGACGTGACCATACCTGCCGGTACGCAGGAACTCGGGGTCCGACACCAGTGATAATGTTGTCATGGAAATCACTTCTGCTTCACTTTTTGGGCTGTTTTCTTTTGTTTGCTCCTGTGCCCCCCCCCCCAATGCTTGTGACGCAACATCAGGGAGCTGAGGAGTGATTTCAAAAAACACACTCTGTGTCCAAAAGTATGTGGACACCTCTGTCTTTCATGGTTAGAATCAGTGAAGAGATACTTTAGACATTAGTGGGTTAATAGTGAGTCTAGATTATGGACTGGAAGCTGGACTTATACTTCTGAGCTAAGGGGTTAATGCTGTACCTGCAGTGGCTCCACGCAAAGGCTGACTGACGTGTGCCTTCTCTAAGATGTAAGTACATGTCAGAGCTACAGTGACTATGGAGACACCGTATTGTACCATGCTTTTGTTGAATCGATTTTTATCTTTTTCTCTGGTGTCACAGTTTGGAAATCCGTCCTTAAAGAGCAGGAGTTCTCTGAATAAAATTATTTATTGGTCCCATCAGACAGTTACAGCGGAGGGATAACAGTGACTTTCAGGTTCATGGTGCCAAAGTGCAGAACAAAACAGTACAAAGAGAGCTTTGTTCCGGCAGCCATCACTCATATGAAGAAGTTGTAGTGACACTACATAGAAGCAATGTTTCATTTATTTATTGCACATGGTGTTGTCTGTGCTGTGTGTCAAATGTGTATGTGAAAGATTGATGACTCTTTTTTTACTGCAATACAAATTTACCTACAGGTGCAAATAAATTAACCTGACCTAATTCAACCACAAGGACTGCAACATCTGTGATTGGTCAACGTGGGCTCCTCCTGTTTTCTCCAGCTGTACTCGGAGAGACTGAGTTGCAGCAAGTTGGAAAAAATGGCTCAGACATCTCCTGGGGACGGTTTCACAGAGACAGACTTTGGCTGTGGCTTAGATATAACAAATAGTCAGACTTCAGATAGACGTCTAAATTAATTCGTTGCACAAAGCCGTTTAGTTCTTGACTATCATAAGCCGGACTGCGGTACAATGAATTCTGGGTAAATTAATACTTTTTTCAAAATAAAAAAATGGCCGACAAAGGAACCTCATCCAACCACTAAGGTCTGTTTACCCCAGTAGAAAATGTTTGTCTTTTGGAAGAATTCAATTGTTACAGGGACGTTTTACGTGAGAACATCAGCGAAGAGCGAAACAATGAAATGAAAAATTTGATTTGGAAAAAAATTACTGCGGCCTTTAAAAACTCATTCCTGTCGCATTAGCAAACCACCAATCATGAGACATGTTTTCCTATTGTTGGGTGATACTGGTTAGCGCAGGTGTCACTGATCACCATGTTACCATGGTAACATTGGTCTTAGACCTGAGTTAGCCTGGGAATAAAGAGTCTAATGTTTTTGGCTTAAAATTAGTCAGTCTTTATAAGACCTTTAAGATCGTTCATTTAACTATACTATGAGCAAAATGAGGACGGGGCTAACACTACAGACCAGTCTAAAATATCTTTGTGAAACTGGCCTCAGATCTAACAAAGACGATTCCCCTGCGAACCTTCTGCTCACCTGATTCCTGCTCTCTCTCTATCACACTGAATGACACAGGACAAATAAAATACTCAGCGATGAAACAAGGTGAACTTTCCCACCATTGCCAGTATAAAGTGAATTAAACACTGTAAACACAATTACTGTGGGGAAATAACTAGAGCACGATACAGATCGATCATGACTGAAAAGCACATTTAGAGTTGCAGTGGTGAAATCCTACTCTGAACTATGACTCAAGACCTGCGCTGTAGATATGTACGGTGGGACTCCCGTTAACAGCTTACATCAAGCATAAATCAGCTTCATTGCCCACCATGGTCCGACGTGTTGGACCTCAGTAATGCTCTTGTGGCTGAGTGGGCGCAAATCCCTGCAGCCTAGTGCTGGTGGAAAGACTGATATCAGGAGAGTGGAGGCTGATGCAGCAGCAGATTAATGCCCACAGTTTTGGAATAACATTTCAATATTCACATATCAGGGTGTCCAAATACATTTGACCATGTAGCCTATCTGAATGTATAACATGCCAACTGCAAAATGAACTCTGAGAACATCAGATCCCATGGCTTAAATGTTTTGAAATACAAGACTAAACCCATGAGAGTGGTGGTAGTTAGGTTTTGAGCATAAATATAAGAGGCTCTATTAAAGGTTTTGACATTTCTCCAGTGTGGCACTGAAGATATATTTCTGGTTTCTGGTTTTAAGGTCCAAAAACCATCTCAAAATATATTATATATATATGTATATATATATATATATATATATATATATATATATATATATGTATATATATATATATAGTGTATAGTTTCATATAGATATATAGTTTAAGTAGTTTATAGTTTATAATCAAGCAATCCAGTTGATTAGACATGATTGATAAAGGCACACACTTGTGTATATATAGGTCCAACAATTCACAGTTACCATGGTTACTGTGTGTAGAATTAACTGCTAAAAAAGGCATGTGATGAATTTAAATTAAATACATAAACACAATAAAGTGTGCACAGTCACAGTAAATACCTTCAGACAGCTGTTCTTCCTCAACTAAAACATTCATGGATAATTCAGAAGATATTTGTAACTCAGTTGTGGATTTTGTCAGCAGTTTCAGATTGTTATTCACACATTAAGTTATTCTGAAGTGTAATTATTTGTGTTGTAAACAGTTAAATATTGACTTTCCTTCACTACTCTCTTCAGTTTGTTAAAAATGGTTTGCAATGTTTGAAATACTTGCAAAGAGTAGCAATGAGACCATAATCACCCCCCCTGGATTTAACTGTTGGCAGAATTAATTAATTCATACTAGAAGCAAAAGCAGTTTTTACTGTGTGTGCATGTAAATTAATCATCTGTGGAGATTTGGGAGTTGTTTTCTTTATAAACAGGCGACTGCAAAAACCACATCCTGTCAACAAAAATACCAAATCTTAAAAAGATTCAAAACCCATTACCAGGCTGAGTGAGTGTGTGTGTGTGTGTGTGTGTGTGTCTCTGTGTGTCTTCGTATTCTTACCTTAATGCTTTCGGAGGACTGTGAATAGGACAGTGGCCCGTTCAGCAGGCTGCCGCTGCTCTGCGTTTTGGCCTCGCTGTAGGAGGCCGGCGACGGAGAGCTGGACGACAAACTCATAGAGCCCAGTAAACTGGGACCAGGGTCCTTACTGGGGAGGGGGAGAGATGAGGAACATGAGGGAGAGGGTCAATGGGTCAGAAAGGGAGCAGCAAAGAATATGACAAATACGCTCCCATACTTGTAGACGACTGGGATAACATGCTCCATCATACTCACGGCTGATTGGCTGTGGAGGTCAAAGACGAGGGTTGGCTGCTTTGTGATTGGCTGGCACTGTTGAGGGCGGACTCTGTTGTGCTGTCTGCTACCACAGCACTGTAACCTGTAACAGGAAGGAGACAAAGCCAAAATAAATGTCAAAGGAAATGCAATCCAGAGTGTAACTGCTGACACTGTCACTATTAAACAGTCAGGACCAGCGAGGCCGTTTGGAGGCTTCAGAAATCCACATGTATAAAATGATACAGACCTACATGATGAAAATAAGGCCGACCAGATAAAATGAAGCATTTTCTTGTGATATTAGGACGGTTCTAGCAGAATTTGAGGCTGCAGTTACAATTTAAATGTAACTAAAAACATGTTAAGACATTTTAGAGCCCTTAACAATATTCTTGTTAAAGAAAACTTTTATTTTGTAAAAAAAAAACAAAAAAACATTCTCAATGAACTGAAGATAACTGGTTTAACTTTACACATATAAAGTGGTGCTACAGTGAAGAGATGCCTGTACTGACAGCACCAGTACTTAAAGAGCATCCTCGGGTTTTACTGCTCAGGTAATCACTTGATGATAAAACTTTTAACACTTGTGATGACTGCCTCTTTCTCTTAAAGGTCTAGAGATAAGGAAAAGCTCTATGTGTGTATGTGGATCACCTCTGCAGAGAGATACTCACTAGTGCTACCGTTCTGCTTCTGCCGGCTTGGCGGTCTGACAGAGAGCGACAAGTTTCCTCCCACCACTCCGCTCCCTGCAGAGCCCGAGCTGCCTCCGTTGCTCCCGATGACTCCCACTCCGCTTCCTGGGGCTAGGCTTCCTACCGGGCTCGGTGACATCAGAGAGGACCCCTGCACTCCTGACTGACTTGAACCCAAACCCAGAATCCCCGAGCCGATGCCGGTCACCCCCACCGCCGCACCCAGCAGACCTGCCGTTGTAGATGTCGGCCCGCCGACTGTGATGCTTCCACTGCCAATGGAGCCCACTGCGCTGTTGGTCGACGTGGTGCTGATGCCTCCCAAGGAGCCCGGTAAGCCAGAGCCGACCGTGCCCGAGGCAGCTGCCTGAGCGTAGGGTGCCGGAGTGGAGCTGGACAGAAGGCCTGCCATGGTGCTCAGGGATGCCGGCATCCCTGACAAACCGAGGCCCCCGGACATCGGGCTGGTGGTGATGGAGCCGGACATGCCGCCTTTGCCCAGAGAGAGGCCCAGCCCGAGGCCGAAGCTGTTGGAGGTCGGCGTGGGTCCCGATGGAGTCAGGGGCTGGAGGTTTGAAGTCATAAGCCCCTGTGTGCTGGCGTTGGGGGGAGAAGAGGCCGAGGAGGCGGGGTGGCTGTTGGTGGAGGTGCTGGGGTTGGTGATGGGAGCTGAGGAGGAGGAGCTCACTGAGTTTTTGGCCTGTTGTTGTTGTGCTGACGGGTGCGGCTGCTGCTGGGTGGCGTTGCTGTAGCTGCCAGCGGAAGTGTTGGAGAGGAGAACACCAGAGTTGCCATGATGACTGTTGCCCCCAGAGCCACTGCTTCCTCCCCCAGCGATGGTCGCCATAGAGACCAGTGAGGATGAGGTCAGTCCTGAGACGGAGGAAGAAGAGGAGGAGGAGGAGGAGGAGGAGGAGGAAGAGGAGGAGGAGGAGGAGGAGGAAGAGGATAACGAGGAGGAGGGGTTTCCGTTCTTCACAGGTGACTGGAAAGGAAATGAGAGGAGATTAACTACAGGTGCTTACTGGAGGTTCTGGTCACATTGTTGCGCGATAAATGAAAACCAGTTTGATGTAAACTGCTGTTAGTTAAATGTTATGTTCAGCTGTCAGAAACATGCAGCTCTGATTGCAGACAGACACCAACTCTCAGAGGCTTTAGACTCACCTGACTAACTTCACTGTCTGTTGAACGTCCTCTCTTCTTGTCGTCCTCCGAGTTCTCCTGAGAATAAACAACAACGACATGTAGGAGATGGTGATTATACTTCCTTTCGCATCCTGACATCTTTAATTTCCTCAGTTTGAGACGGAACGGGAGGAGAGACATGGTGTCTTTGGCAACCAGAAAAATTTTAAAGAAGTATTTTATTCCAAGTGTAATTAGCATTTTAAACTTTACAGTATTTTATATTATTTTTTTAATGATTATATATATATATATTATATATGTTTTAAGTATTTTATTTGTATTTTTCTTTTTACTCATGTGCTGCAGAATCCTTTATATGTGCATGTTTTGTTTTTGGATCATTTTTTTCTTGTCATCACATCTGTAAATTGTTTTATCTATTATTCTCTATCTATTATTAAATATTCTTGTGCTGCTAAAGTTGTATTCTGGTCCATTAAACGTTGCTTGTTAAAAGCAGCATATTTGGGAAGTGAAACTCAACTGCTGCCATCACCAGAAAGCTGTCAGTGTGCTGACCAGCTCTTAGTTTCAGGCCACGTCCGCACTACTGCATTAAAACAGTGTTTTAAGACGGAAACGATCTCCGTCCAGACGACCGCTTTAGCTCCGTATCAGAAACAATCTCTGTCCGTACTAACACACCCGAAAACGCACACATACCTGACCATTCACGTAAACAGGAAGCAGATCATCTACTCTGCAGTTCATTAGTTGCACAAAATACTACAAACAAGGAACAGCAGAGACAGTTGTAGCATTAAAATGCATAACAGAACAGTTATCGAGCTAAAACTGGTCCAGCGGCGTTCTCGTTTTCGGTGTTCGAATACTCCGGAGTTGGTGGACACCAGGAGAAAATGTAGAAAAAGAGATGTGTTTTAAAACTAAAACGTAGTTGTGTGGATGTAGCCTCTGTTTCCAGAAACCTCTCCTGGATAATTAAAAGTTAAAACTACACCGACTGAACTTGCGATCCCAGGAGTCATTGCGTCACACTGTGTACCCCATCCTTTACATTCCCTTTCATGCCAACATATTGCTTCCTGTCAGCAGCCTTTAACAGCACCACGCCTTCTATTCAGGCACATCAGAGACATAATAACTGCTCTCAGTGCAAAATGTATGTGGGCAGAGAGGAAGAGCAGATGATATAATGGTAATTCAGCAGAACAATGAGAGCAGATGGCAGCGCGCTATAATAGCAGATACAAAGGCAATTATATTAGGTTTATATTTTAGATATACAGGCCTGACCTGACTCAAAGTGAATGAAACAAAAGGCTTAATATTCAGAAAGTACCAATATTACAAATTCAAAAGTCAATGAGGAGATAATAACCTGGCAGACTGTTTGTTTTTGGTGAAAGCAGAGGGTTAAATACAGTTTCAAGTTTGCTTTTTAATTTTAAGACCTTTTCACTCATGAGATCACTCGGTGAAGAGTGAAAAGAACAAGAGAAAAGAAAAATTATGACGTGGAAAAGATTTAAAAATGAGTATGAGGAACAGACTTGTGAGAAATGCTGACCTCTCGTACCTCCAAATACCTCCAAATTGGAGCTGTATGTTTTTTTATACTCTCTAAATCTTTGCAAAACTTCCAAATGTTTCATAGATTAAATGACCGCAGGGGAAAAAAACATGTTTCTAACACATGCTGAATGTCTAAAGTGCAAGATGTCAAATTGCAGGCCGACGGCAAGATAAAACTCCGGAGAGGAAAAGTGTTTAGCTGAAGTTTTCATACCGTAGTGCAAGTGGCAGGTGAGGGGGGGATGGGTGAGGAGGAGGTGGTGGAGGTGGGTGTGCTGCTGGAGTGCTGGAAGATCTCGTCCTCCAAGTGCGAGTGTCCCGGTGGGGAGGTGGCGACCAGCGACTGAGCTGGAGGGAGCAGGGACACAGAGGGAGGAGAGTTCAGTCATGGTCATAGAAAAACTGTTTTTACAAGCTTCACTGTGTTTTGGTGGGTTTATCTAGCTCAGTGTTGTAGTTCAGACCGTGTTAGCTGAGACCCAGTCTACACGGAGGTCCACAGAGTTCATCAAGTCAATTTCTGCATAAAATAATCAATATATCTTGTGTTTTTCTTTCTATGTGTAAATGTGAATTCAGATGTAAAGGTCACAGAGGTCTCTGTGGAGCTGCAGGTTCACTGGTGTGAAAAGCAAAAATCTAACTATATAACAGTCTCCTGATCAGCAGTGACACTTTGTCTCATGCAGCGTTAAAACAATTATTGTAAAAGATCATCTCCTTTCTGAAGCTTTTTAACTTTTATCTTTTATTTTTCTATTTGGAATTCACGTCTGCGAGAGGACTACAGTGTCAGGTTTGCAGTGATGACTGAATAGTGTGGACGACATCATCTGTACTACTTTAATGTTTTCTCCCCATTTGAACAACATAACGAGAATCTACCTGCACATGTATTACTTTATGATAAATTTCTTGTGTTTTAACCTCTCAATTTTTCCATTTCATATTTCTTATATGTATTTTGCAAAACAAACAACCAGACAATGTGAACTACGACTGTGTTAAACCCAGCTCCTTCTCTACTTACGAATGTCCTCCAGATCTAGGTCATCGTACAGAAACTCATTCTCCTCGAAGTCTGGATCCTGCGACGAGTCTAGATAGTACTCCACATCATCCTTCATGAAGACAGATTAAATAAAGGAAAATATAATAATGATAGATGCTTTCATTTTGGAAAAAGAAACATTATAAATGATATTTTCAGGAATGAAAATAATTATTACTATGTTACAGTGAAGTTTAATGGTTGGGAATCTTACAAATAAAAATATAAAATGTGTGCAGTTGCAACAAAACAAACTTAATCAGAATTATGAGTTGTGGGGTTTTGTGGCATCAAAATACTTGATGATGATGATCAAAAACATAATAAGCTCCTGTCCGTTCAGAAAAATGGTGAAACCACGACAAAACCAAACCTTTTAACTTCTCTACAGATGTGAACACACGAACACACCTTGATCTTCCTGATGGCTTCCACCTGCACTGAGTCGTTGTCCAGCATCCTCAGTATCGTCTCCAGCATCCGGATGTGGTATCGATGCTTCTCAATGAACTTCTTCAGCTCCTCGATCCGGTCCTGCTTCTATACAAAGAGAGTGTGGGTGAGGCGGCGGGGGGAGGAAAATAGGGGGCAGATGAATATGTGAGGATGTTCAATGAAATCGTATTTTCTTTGCACAAACTTTCTCAATTTGGTTAAAGAAGATTAAAAAGCTGCCAACAGAATCTCATAAATCTGGACACTGGCCCTTTTTTTTTTTAATTTTTTTTTTTTTATCGTGGAATAAAGATTCCTTCATTTCAATGCAAAACACAAACTGAAATGAATTATTCATTGATACAGCAAAGGAACAAAATGGCATTTAAAGTGAAAAACGAGCGAAGGCATGTTAAAATTTTAACACATACAGACGTGAGAAAACATATAGGAGGTGTAAGAGCACGGATCGGGAGGTGCTGCTGCTACATATGCACTTCAGGGCTTAATGCATCACATGTAGCACAGGCACAGCACCACTTCTGATTTCAATATTTAATTCTCTAACTCCTTCACACTTAATTCAAACATGTTGTGAAGGACCTGAGCACTTCATATGCTATGGATTTTAGTTTTTTTCTTTTTGCTTGTTTCTGTATTCCAGGTTGATACGTGTTCATCAGGAACAAATGGAACCTCCTGGATGTTTCCTGTGCATGAAAGCTTAAGAACGGCAGCGCACTTGAATCTCTGTGGATGACTGACTGAAGTGATGTGATTATTAAAACACACGGGCAGAGAGAAACACTTTAGACGTATGTTGGTCGGCCGCTTTAGTGGAGGCGGCGCGGTGGAACATATTAACGTGTTTCATCTCAATACATATTAATGCCGCAGCAGCACATGTCAGCAACATGAGGGAGTCTCTGTGCAAACCGGCTCCACAGACTTCGTTTAAACTTAATGTTAGACTCAAACCTATTATGTTTTAAGGTATAAAACATAAGAAATTGATCACAGAAAGGCGGCATGTTAAGTCTCAGCTCACATCAGTTTTAGATGCTGACTGAATGAGTTTTTATTATTGATTAATCTGCCAATTATTTTCTAGATTATCTGATATTGTTAAAATGTCAGAAAATAGTGACAAATACCGGGTTAATTTGCTGCAGACCAAGCAGATGTATTCAGTTTAGTCAATTAACTAAATCAATTATTAAAATATGTGAATATGTTTCTGGCCAACAACTAATGAATCATTGCAACATGCAACGTTTCAGTTTAATGTCAAGGTTCATTCTTGACCTTGAAAACAGCAGTAAAAACATATCTTAACTCGAGTATCACTTACTACTCTTTTCTACAGCTTTCAACTGCATCTCATCGTCTTCCTCAGTACAGGAAATTTGCTCTGTTGTCATAAACAACACAAATCCTTGTGAAGACTGTGAGAAGTGGCCTGAAAGCTCTAACCCGAAATGTGTTTTTGTCTCTGCTGAGCACAGATAAACTGTAATGTATGTAAAATACTTAATGCAAAGTAACACTGACATGTGTGCTCCTTGTCATCACTGTATTTACCAAATCAGAGAACACAACAATCCAAGAAGAAGCTCTTAAAGAAACCCCAGAGAATAAAAGTTGACCACATAATATTACGGCTTTGTCTGAAAACTCCTTCACTCTTATTCACTCTTTCATTATTCCCTATATAACAGAAACTCAACTGTTTACTCTGTAGTGAACTATAAAATCAGATTTTGGACATTCATTAATTATGGTCATTTTTCAGCGTCACTGACATCTGCAGCTGCACAACTCCATTTTTATGCATCTATAACATGAGGAACATTGCAGTGTCAGCAGAACGTGGTGTCAGTGCCGGGGAACCTTTAAGGACATAATGTAGTGCATAAATTTTACAATCAGACTCCACTGACAAATAAAATGATGGAGGGAAAACATGGAACATCTTACAGTTAACAGGGAGTGATTTCAGACACATTTTGCTTTTTGTATCGTAATTTCTGCTCTTTTTGTTTTATCTCTGTGTGGGTTGTTGCTGTTGCACCGGCCAACAGCTACACTAGAGGTGTGGTTAATGTTTTGTATGTGAGCAGCACAGTCAGTCAGAAACCCTAGACGCAAAGATCTTCATGGTTATCCTCCCTACGGCACCAATATTCATCAACAGGCAACAAATCCACACTCACTCCACCAAAAGGAAACACAGTCCCTGGATCTACTGACATCTCAGTAAATTACTGGCCAGTGGAGCAGGTGACCAAACACAAATGTTTTCGGGCCTCGACAGTTGGTCACTTTGGAGCCTGTATGAAACCTCAGACCAGAAACTCATATCTGCACTTCTGAGCTGCATTTCATCGCAGATCTCCGCTTAGAAACTCTGTCCTACGCTCTTGGCTGACTAAGCTAACCGCACCAGCTACAGACAAAAATAAAAACCCCTCTGGGTCTCATTTATAAAAGGTCCTTTGCGCAGATTTCATGCTCAGAACAAAACACGAACCAATTACAGAAAGAAGTCTTGATGCCAAATGAAGTCGGCTGCAAATACTTCCCGTGACACAACAGAAAAGTGCAAATATGCAGATCTTCAGGACCAGCTCGTTCTCATGTTCTGTGAAGTGACTGCCCCATGAAGTCAAATAGCTTTTTCTATAAATGAGGCCCCCAGAGAGGAGTTTAGAGGAAAGCGAAGTGGTCAGCAAGGTTATCCTGATCAGGGCAGAGACAGAAGATGAATGGAGGACACACTGTGTGACCTCTCCACCAGAGGAGAGATGAAAGAGGAGGGAGGAGGACTGAGGGCCGACTGACCGACTGATCTGTGTCGGC
Organism: Seriola lalandi dorsalis; assembly: GCF_002814215.2. Lineage (NCBI taxonomy): Eukaryota > Metazoa > Chordata > Actinopteri > Carangiformes > Carangidae > Seriola > Seriola lalandi. The sequence goes on along the minus strand of NW_019525091.1, from coordinate 444,773 downwards.
TACAAACAGAGAGAAAATAACCAGGAGGAGGAAACTACGCAGGAGAGCAGAGGAGAAAATAACGAGTGAATCAGAGCTGAGAACAGACTGACCTCCTTGTCTCCTTTCTTTTTTCTCGTCTGGACCGACAGAGACTCCACTTCGCTCTCAAACTGGTCCACCTGCATGTTTAACATGTCTATCGTATTCTGAGGGAGGAGAGGAATAAGAAGAGTTAATGTCTCAGCCGATGTGACGAGGCTCTGAAAGATGGTTCAGGTGGTCATTACTGTTACAAGATGATCTCAGCAAAATTAAAATAAGAAGCTTTTAAGCAAATACCTCAATATTAGAGCTGCAACTAACATCAAGAGAGGGTCAGGGTTAGGACTTGTCTATTGATTTTTGGATGAATCGATTAATCAATTAATCAATAAAATGACATAAAACAGGGAAAATGCATAATCCAGAGCCAAAAGTGACATTTTGAGATAGCTTTTGTTGTCCTATGTACCAAAGATATTCAACTTATAATCATATTAAACATATGCTTGATAAATGACTTACAAGGTTAATCAAACATAAATATACTGCCGATGAATTTTCAGCCAGTGAACTTTTTAATATCTTATTGTTTCAGTGTGTTGTCAGGATGAATTTTGAAGGTGACTCCAAGCAGCTGTGATGTATGAATGTGAGCGGCTGCTGATTAATGAGGTTTTCAGCCTTTTGTTTTTGTGACAGTTGAGACACACGTTTTGTCTTAAATTTGGTTTCAGTTCTGCTTTTGTCAAATTTTCAGTTCCTGGTTTTGTTAAAGAAGAAAAACCATAAAAATGTTGCCAGAGGAAAACTCCCCTCTAAGGGACTTGACCTCTAAACAGTGAAGTCGTCCTCTCACTGAAATCAGTGTCTGATTCAGATAAAGCCCTAATGTGTTTCTTCATAGTTCATCAGTTTTCCAAGTTGAATTCTGAGACAAGATTACATGAAAGTTTATAGTTTACAATCTCGCTCTTCTTTATTTCAGTTTATCATATTTTACTCTTAGTGGACTGTTTTACTTAACGTCACTTGTTCTCACCATTGTTGTGTACGGTGAACTAACTTCTAACCAACAGTAACTAACTTGTGTCTGTATCCAGTCTGTAACAATCATCTCTCTGTGTAAAGCACTTTCAACATTTCTTCTTTGTAAACATGCTCTCTAAATAAACTGAGTTTAGTTCATATGGAAAAATATGACTGTGCAACATCATTTCATGATGAAACTCACCGTCAGCCACATCCCGACCTCCTCCTTCTCCTTCTGGGCCGGGTCCACCTTCTGAGCCAGACCCAGCCCTTCTTTCGAGTAGGCTTTTGTCTTGGTTTCTCTTTCCACGATCTTGAACCGCTCCATTTGCTGCACAGACGGACATAAACAAAAAGACAATCACATCACAATTAAACCAAGCGATAGGTTGTTATTTTTATTTTCTATGAGAAAAAGAAAAAGTCTGCTTATTTTTCTGGCAGTTGTCGCAGATCTGGATTTCAGGATTTCACAATGTCACAATCTCCCTCTCTGCTCCTGAGATTTAGCGGCATATAACGGCCATATGATGTCACCATTTACATATAAAATGTCATCACTTAATTATTTTATTCTACAAAGACATTTGTGTCAAATTTGAAGACTTCCTGAGATATCACGTTCACAAGAATTAGGATAAGACCATAAACTGTCTGGTACTGAAGGTTGTTCAAACCACAGCAGTGATTTTAGCACCCAGCCTGTATTCAGACATGTCCAAGGCCTTAAAGTCCCAGAGGACGCAGCTCTAAACCGTACTACAGATTTTAGAGGACTGATTCCCCTGGTGGTTTCTGTCGGGACAAGATCTTTCTAAAACTCCGTCTGCTTCCTGCAGGACTCTTCCGACCGAACGTGTAATTTCAGGTCAACCAACAAAACCACAGGAAACCTCGGAGAGCAGCTTCGGGTAAAGAAGCAGCTCGTGGAGATCAGAGGGAGCCCTGCTGAGTCGCTCTCGTCCCTCATTGTACAGGCAGGTGGCTCGCATTCAGTCCATTTCAATAACCCTCATCAAAGGCTCATGCGGCTCAGCTGCCTGACAGGAAGTGGCTTAAGAACAGGTGTTAGATATCGGACCAGCTCCCATGATTCCCAGCTCTCTATGAAGAACGCTGTGATGAGTGCAGTTCTTTATTTAAAGGCTTAATCTGAGGAATTATTCTGGAAACAACTTCTGTACTTTCTGTATAAAACCAACTGCTTGTTCCTGAAATCTGAGTTTCTGTAGATGTTCGTCTTATTGGCTGCCACTGCTCATGGCACCTGCACAGTTCGTCTTCTTCCGTTTATTCTTTACAAAACTAGAAATGTCTCCCAGAGAGTGTGACTGTTTAAAACCATAAATGTAAAAGCTTTAAGGAACTGAATAAGGGTTTAATTAATAGGAATGTTAAAGTGATGACATGACAGTATTACAGATTTCTAAGGCAATCGACTAAAAAAAGAACAAACCTAAAAAAGGACGGAAGGAAGGAGAGGAAAGCTCTGGATCAAAACCTTCTGCTTCAGGTACCTGTGCTGTCATTATGCTTGATGCACCACAATATTTTACAGTTCAATACTGTCCCATTTTAAAGACATAACATGCAAGATTCATGTACATTCTGGATGAAAATGAAGCTTCCACAACTTTTTATTTGAGCTCTGAGAAGAGCGAGCGCTGCCGCACTTGTAGAAATATGGTGAAAGTACAACTGTCCAGTGCAGACGGAGGACGCAGAGGGAACATGGAGGGGAGGATTATTCTACAAGCTCTTTGACATGTTTCCAGAACTGCGTTAATGTGTTTTTTTTAGCTATGAAAACCTGCCATTGCTAAATAATCTAATCTAATGTGACCTCAGCCACTTTTGTCCATTACGACTGAAACTAAAAACTTCTTTACAGGGGTTTGTTTAATATTCAATGATTAAACTGACCGTTTGTCTCTCTCACACCAACTGATACCAGAAAATCATGAGAGAATTATAATATTTTTTGTAAACTGTAATCTTATCTTTTAAAAGCTGTTGTTTTCTCCTTCTTTGTCTCATGCCTTGTGGTGTTTTTAAAGTTATGTGGTGAATTTCTCACACTGACAATTAAGCTAATAAAATATCTGTTGACATACACTATTATGTATGTATTTAGTAATTGTATATGTATGTTTTTTTCTTCTCTGTAAAAGGAGTTGAAAATTACACAGGTGAAACTGCAGTTACTTGGTTAAAAAGTGTAATAACCTTTATACTACAAACATAATGTTTTTGCTGTTTCCAAAGTCAAGAGTGAACTTCAAAAGTTTTCCAGGACCATGAAAACAAATGAAAACACCAGTATATTGAGTATTATCAGTGGGTGAAAATCCATTCATTACTGGAAGTCAAATATTGTCCAATACATGTTGGTAAACTTACCGTAAGTATCTGATGTGTCAATGACTGAGCTGTGTAATTACCCAAACATCATAAACAAAAAACCTTTTCTCTCTCCCAAATGATTCCAGGATCATTCTCAGAGGCTTCAGTCACTTATCAAACCTGGAGTTTGTCAAATTTATTTTTGAGACATTTCCAGACTTTTTCCAGAGTTCAAAACAAACACAATCCTCCAGAGTTAACACGGGTCCTGGAGGGAGTGCTATAATGAACATGATGTGTCGTACCTCTCTCCCCCTTCAGTTCATACTCACCGTTTCTATGAGTTTGCGGTTCTCCACTAGCTGCCTTTTGTCTTTGATCTCGTTGGATGCCACCCACGTCTTGATCTGGTCTCGAAGACGCTGAGGGACCAGAAGAGGAAGAGGGAGAGAAACGGAGCGGTGGAGGGAGAGAGAGGTTGGGAGAGGCAGTGAGAGAGAGAGAGAGAGAGAGAGAGAGAGAGAGAGAGAGATACATGAGTGAACTCTGTGATACGTGCAGAGACTCGTTTTCAACAGTCATGGATGGTGAACTTCATACAGCAAACAGATTTGGCTTGGAGTCTGGTCCTCATGGTAACATCAAGATGAAGCACACACACTGCTTCTGGCTGACAGTGACGATATTTAATACTCCACACACACACACACCTCTGTGGGCAGGTTAAATGATTTCACATCAGCAAACAAACTCCGTCTTTTCATCCATTTTCAAGGCCCAGAATGTGATGACATGACACCTCGGGTCAAGTGGGTAAGTTTCTGTCTCACCTGCTGATGTGGCTACAAATATGACTCCGTTCACGCCTTCAATTAAAAAGTATCTGTAACTGGATATCTTGTCTGAATTCACACATTAAAGCTGCAACGATCAGTCGATTAATCACTTCACTATTTTGATAATTGATGCATCATTTCAGCCATTTTCTGAGTGAAAATGTGAAGCATCTGCCTCACACGTGTGACGCTCTGGTGCTTTTCTTTGTTGTACATCACAGGGAACTCATCAAAAACTGATCAGCAGGACAGATATTTGCAGAGATTGTGGTTTATACGACAATTACAGCTTATTTTCTCTTTAACTTGAAGAACCGTGCTTCTTTGAATAATTTTGACCTGGTCTGATTTAAGTCTTATCTTAAACACATAAATGCTGATGTGTCGACAAGCTTAGTAACGTATTTAGTTCTGCGGAACCCCTGACGGGATTTACATAGAGCAACAACTGTTCAGTGAGAAAACCTTTCTCCCAGGACGTGCGAGACTTTGATTCTCAGATTTCTATCGTCTCTCTTTTTACCTGTAGCTTTTTAATCTCTTTCTTGAGGTCTGCTTCATATTTCTCCTTCTGGTTGGCATTGGCTGCATTGTGAAGCTGCAGAGTGGATGAAACAGAGGAGAGATCAAACAGGTGACAAGTTCTGGTCCAAAACACTATCAATCTGAAGTGGGAGAAAAAGCTATTATTGGCTATTATTATTAAGAAAATTATTAATGTCTGGGTTAAAAATATATCACACTGTATGGAATTAGGAAAAAATAACAAACACACGAGAGGTTAACAAGTGTTTATAAAGAAGTTTGCTCTAGCAGCAAAGGTCACATGATTAAATTGTGGGAGAAAAAGAAGTTAATAAGTCACAAAATAGACTAGAAATGTTAAAAGTAACAAATAGAACATGAACATTTCTGAGCGATTCAAGCCTCCAGAGAGTCGGTGGATTTCATCCTCTCAAACTCTGATGACAGGTGTAACTGCAGCAACATAATAAATACAGGACGTAATGAAGGAAACAGGGTGACTGGGATCTTTGGTAACTGAACCACTAATGACTTTCTGCCTCTTTATTAAGAGATCTACACTGTGGGCCTCCGGGCTGCTGTGAGCTCAGGTTTTAATAACAGCTGTATTCACTCAGTTTATTATAAGTATCATGAGGACTGAACATCCCGCTGTGGTAATGGCAGCGTTTATTTAACTATTATGACTGCAGAGGCATTAGTCCCAGCTAAAGACACTGGAAAAATGAACCTTAGGGCAGGAAAATGATTCATTTATAGCAACAAAGTAAATTGTACAAACTGAACAAAGTGGTAGGATTAAAACAAAAACATTCACACAGTCCTGTTAACGGTCTGTTACTTGACAAATGTCCCATTCACAGTCCAAATTACGAGCATGTTGTCAGTGTTTACTCCCTGACTAACAGCAAATTATATGGCAATAATTTAATGATCGATGAATCGTTTTACTTAATTTCTTAAGAAAAAAATTGTTAAAAATAATTCTTGACAACTGTTGTCAGACCAGAAAAAGGGTGGGCGGTGAGCATTATTGACTATATTATTATTGTGTATACTGTCATCTGATCAAAACAATCATGTATGAAACAATAGTGAAAATAATCATTCGCAGAGCTGCAACGATCAGTCAATTAACAGATTAATCAATTAGTTGTTGGAAAGATCGGTTAAGTTGGTTTTCTGGTAAAGATGTCAAAATTTTGATGGTTCAAGGTTCTGAAATGTGAAAATCTGGTGCTTTTCTTTAATTTAACAGTATATTGAGCACTTTTGTGGTTTGGACTAATGGTCACACAAAACAAACTAATTTAATGACATCACACTGTGCTCGCTTTTAAACTGTTTTCTGATGACAAAATAATTGAGAAAATAATCAGCAGATTAATCGGTACTGAGGATAATCGTTATTTGCACAACATTACCTTTTGCCAGATGTCTTCAAACTGTTCTACTCCCTCCGCTACTTTTTTCAGACATCGATCTATTTCACCTGCAAGACGAGAAAAGCAGCAGAATAACAAAAGGCTTCAGTGAAATGAGTGAATATGAACACGTCATAACATCCAGGGTGAGTTTACAGAAGCAGATTAACTGATAATCTGGAGTAAAAAACAGGAAACATCTTTTTAAATTGTTCCATGGTTCAGATTTGAGAGTAAAAACAATCTTGGTAACACAGTGAAGCTGCATTTTAGATCAGACACACAGGAAAACAATCACACCATAGAGCAGCGGGGATTTAGCAAATTGTGGCTGACATCTCATGAAATATGCAAATCATCAAAAGGTGCATTAAACTTGTAAGTGAGAGGTCACACACACACACACACACACAAAATCTTATATCTGCCGCTCCATGATTGGTGGATGGCAGAGCAGTCGTAAACAGATGAGGGACTGACAGGAAGAGACAAGCTTTGCTATCACCACCACGTCCCAGATTGATGTTTTCCTCTCATCATGTGGCACAGATTAGTCGTTTGCTATTAAACGTAAACAGGAAAAAGGTTGTTTTTATGCTATTTTATCACGTCTGACCTGGATCACTCTGAGACTCAACAGAATTGATGGTTTTAGTGAAGAGTGAATCGAGAAAAAAAAATGGAAATCATCATTTCTGAATTCTGATATACTCTTATGTTAGAGCATCAAGAATTAGTCAAGGGACAGAAAACTAATCATATTTGGATAACTGTTTAATTGTTAAAGTGAGATTTCCTGTTTTATATCATATTAAACTGAAAATCTTTAGTTTGACTGAATCTCGGACAAAACAAGACAACTGAAGACGTCGTCCTGCGCACTGAGCAACTCAGACAGATATTCTTCACTATATTCTGACATTAAATAAACTAAATGATTAATTAAAAAAATAATTGTCAGATTAATAAATAAATAACAACAGTAATTGTTAGTTGTAGCTCTAACTCCTACATCTGATCGAATCTGATTCTTTACTATGTGACTGCAGTCTGAGCAGTAAAAGCGGAAACTGTTTGTTTTTTATGAACAGAGACAATCTGTCATAAACGTGACAAATATGAAGGATCGTAACAACAACATCTGCATACAAACATCACACATCTGCAATCTGCAGATCACAAAAGAAAAAATCCCAACTTCCTGTATTATACATTTCTCTGAGCTTGTAATCCTGATATTTTCGAGAGTGAAAGTAGCATAATGTGAATTTGTTACGTCGTCTCAGTCACAGTTTGTACACAATCGTCAGTTTGTTTCTGTGTATGAAAAGGTAGAAAGTTCAAAACAACAGCTGCTGAGAAGAGACAGACGCACCCAACCGATACATCTTATCACCAATATAAGACCCAGATGCACTCATCTGAATTCATGTTTAATTTATTTGTTTGGATTTTATTTGTAGTTTTCACTTTAAATAATTAATTACCAGTTAGACTGACTTTTAAATATTACAATATTGACTATCGCTGCCTGTAAATATATAAATATTATTATTCCTCTTTCACTCTTGATATCAACACAGAAATTCAGAACTGGTCAGACTAATTAGGACAGTTTTAAACCTAATTTAAAACTGGACACGTCGGTGTTAAAGGGGCTATTTGTAACATGGTTTCTTGCCTGGAGCGGGTGGTGGTGATTGTCGCTTGACGAGAGCTTTGGCCATTGTTGCATTTACAACACAAAAAGTTATAATGTGCCCTCTGAGCGGTGCTATGGCCTCATGGCAGATTGGAGGCTACAGTGAGTCACTATCGGAAAGGGATGAGACGGGCCGTGGCTCTTTTTTTTTTTGCAGCTAAATGACAAAATGACATTTTGAGATTCTGCAGAGCAGCAGACTGAAGACTATTCACAAGACTGAAAAACCCTTCCAGCGCTTTAAAAACAATGACAACCTCTTCCAACTTCAGCTCCTGCCTCAAACATCATCTCTACATCGTTCTGATTGATATTTAATCCACTGTGCGGTTACTGACAAAGAAACGAGGAGTGATGGGGAAAGATGCAACAACCAGCAGCGACGACAACGACCCAAGTTGTCTGACCTTAAACAGCCTCGATGTTAAGATACTGCTGCAACTGTGTTATTTTTAGATGAAAGTCCACCTCCTCTGTAATAATACATTACAATTTGACAGAGCTGAGCTGGTGCCTCCTGCGCTCCATCTTTTCTTCTGAATGAGGAGATTTAAGGGGAGATACGTGTGTGTATTGTTTTTAATATGACAGCCGCTCAGTGGGGGAAGTCACAGGAGCGCCATTTGAGGAAATGAGTGACGCTGACAGGAGAATCATCGAGGATGAATCCTGTCAAAAAAGTGTGTTTTCAGCCTGCGGTGACAAACGTCAGTTGAAAATAACATCAAAGTAAAGAACAGTGAGGAAAATGTTCTGCGGGACAGAGCGGAGCCTCGAGGTTTTCTGTCTTTACACAAAGCTCTGGGTCGGGTTACGAGGCTTGTTGTGGTGAGTGTTCAGATGCTGGGTGTCATCAGAGTACTGTGAACCGTTGGACATATCAGTCAATGTCAGCGTCACACTGTTTAAAGTTTTAAAATAAAAAGCAGTGAGAGAGAGAGAGGGGGGGGGGGGGGGGGGGAGGCAGAAGAGTCAGATCCTGACTCTTCTCAATAAAAACAAAGTGTGTCTGTCTGTGAAAGTGTGCCAGCATCATGAACTACTTTAGTACAGATGTCTGCCGACACACATGGACACAATGGCACGCTAAGCACAAAGAGGAAGTGTTAAAGCAAAACAGCAAAAGAAAACAAACACACACCTTCAACCAGAGGTGTGGTGTTGTGAAATTACTCATTTATTACTAATATAAATATGTATATATATATATATATATATATATATATTATCAACAGATGAACTGCTCATTGACATAATCATTTGACAGGAGTGTCTCTTCTTCACTGTTCCACCTGTCCGCATCACAACATTACAATCCACCAAGCAGTCCTGCTCACTGGTTTGCATCGGCCTAAATGTCCTGATTCACAGAGATATTAGGAGCTTCTCTGACAAGAGTGTAACAAAATCTACCTTCATGACATAAAACTTATCAGAAACTTAATGTTTGAATCTTTAATATTCAGTTCAATGAACATTAATCACCTTGGTTGAAACACAAGACTATAACTACATGTTTGCTTGTCTGTGAGCAAGTTACATCCACCAGAGACCACAAGTATTTTTGACATTATATTCTTGCACTAATATATAGTATATCATAGTACATTCCTATTATTGTGAATGTGTAATGTGGTTTTATCTTTTTCATTCTAATGTGTTTAGAGATGCCACAATCGAATTTTTTTGCTGCCGATAATGATACTGATCATCTGTGTGTGAGATTGGCTGATCCACAGCCGATACCGATCACCTTTGTCATGCACTGCAGATGGCATATGTTATATCAGTCACACACACTGTAAAAGTTCCACACAGCTGACACGTTGAGTTGTTTTGGTGTCCTGTCGCGCGTCCAGCACAGTGAACAAGGTGGGAGGCGGGACTACACGACACAGCAGAGTGCTGCTCTCAGCCGCAGACACCAGAGTATTAAACACAGGTGATCGGTGACAAGGAGCATGAATGTCGATCTATCAATCACATATTTTTAATGGAAATCAGCCACTGATGAACGGTGTCGGATCAATCGAAGCATCCCTACCAGAGGTATCATGAGCTGCTCTGACACAGTATCAAGAGTGTAACAACAATCTACCTTCATAAAATAAAACTTGAAATGTTTGAATGTTTAATCTTCACTTCCATGTCTCTTGTTGAAACACAGGACTGTAACTACATTTGCATGTTTGCTTGCCTGTGAGCTACAGTTGGATGTTAAATGGACTGCACTTACATAGAGCTTTTCTAGTCTTATCGACCACTCAAAGCGCTTTACAATGGAAGCCACATTCACCCATTCACACACACAGTCATACAGCGCTTACTTCTACACACAGAGTGCTTCTATCATTCACACACACATTCACACACTAATGGCAACTATCAGGGACAATTTGGGGTTAAGTATCTTGCCCAAGGACAATTTAACCGAACCACCAACCTTCTGATTAGTGGACGACCCGCTCTACCCCCAGAGCCACAGCCGCCCGCACTTACGTTCATGTCTGACATTATATTCTTGCACTAATGTACAATGTACCATAGTATATTCTCACTACTTTAAAGTACATTATTCAGCACATAGTGTTGTGTAGTTATGGTTCTTTATTTATTCATTCTATTGTTGTTCAATCTTGATCTGTACTTGATCTTTGATCTGTACATTAACTTAAATTGTGCTTGACAGTTGTTGCATTAAGTCAACTAAGCCTATAGTGTGTACGTTACCTGTGGGTGTGAAAGGTCATCAGGTGTCGTGGGAAGTAGATCTCCCTTGTGTGTGTGTGTTTATCATGATAATGATGGTATTGCAAAATCCATGTTGTGTCTGAACGTGACGCTGATGAAACCGTTATACCATCAACCTCTAATTAGATGTATGGTGTGTTGTCCCACACCTCTACACAGGAACTAGAGGTAAAATACATGAAGTGTCCTGGTGTCCAACATCTGTTTTGCTTTGTTCAGCACTGTGACACTTTTGGACAGCTTTTTTTTTATGTAAGCCTTGTGAGGTTTCATAGTAAGCTTATGGTCAATAACAGTATCAACATGTATCATGGCCATTAAGTAACAATGACACTGAGTCCAGAAATGATATATATTTCTATATGATGTATATAAGAGTTGAGACCCCAATAAAAGTTGTGCATCCAACGAGGATCCAACATTCACACACAGTTCACACCGTGGTTGGTCAGCTGTGCGGGGGTGAGAAAGCAGCCTCTCTCTCTCTCTCTCTTGTCTTCTTTCATTCTTTACACAAGTAATTCTGTCACTTTTCATGTGACCGACTGAGTGAAACGCTATGACTGCCTTCCAGGAAATTTGCGACATTTCATCCGTTTTTAAATTAAATCACATCTGTAGTATCAGTATGGCTCCAATTGAAAGCGTGTTTCAGCTCTATAAAGCACCACACCAGTAGCTCCTGAACTTAAAAGTTGTGTAAGTACGACACAATTTCTGGATATTTTTTTCTAAAATTTGTGATTTGTAGTAAAAGAGCTTAAAAATGTAAAGAAAATGACATCGTCCTTTAAAGGTTCCCTGATTTAAACTGGAGATTTTTCTCCTTTAATTCTGTTGAGCCAGTTGATGAACCCTTGAAAATGCAAGTTTCTTTTAAGCTAATCATGGTGCATTTTGTTGCGGGATAGGATATAAAATGCAGTGCCTTTAGAGCAGAGATGCAGCCTGATATGGACGCAGAAAGAGACACTGAAAATCAGCGACTAACAAATTCATCTGAGGACAATCTGCACCGTTGCTCCTTTCAGTCTTTTCATCATGTGTTTTCATTTACGCCGAACACCGGAGGAGGTAGAACGTGGCACAAAAACTCTTGTGCAAGTGCATCATGTTGTACCTGAAGCTACAGGAAGCAAAATCAGATTTAATTCAGACTCCCTCTGGAGCCAAAAACCTCTAACCTGGCAGGATGACAGCTTACACAACTCAGTAAACAAGCTACTTGTGAGCGCATGTGACTTTTGTTTACAAGCCACAGCTCTCTTTTAACCCAAGCAGCGTGAAACTAAATGCGGAAATGCACCAAAGGATATTTGTCCACGTCAGGTTGCGAAGCAAAAGACACAATAACCAGGCAGCAGAAGGTGTGATCACACTTACGCTGCAAACATTTTTTAACTTATTTAGAGTGACACATAGGTGGAGCTGCTACGATGGGACTTTCCAATCACAGCAATATAAAATCACATCAACTGTGAAAAGCTCCTCTGTGATCTTGGCATTTCCTCTATTATAATTTGTGGTAAACCTCACCCACCTGGCACCTGATCCGACCACAACAAATCCTCATGCACATATGCATCAGCTCAGCTGTTTGAAGACGCACACAAACACACACACACTCAGTCAGAAAGCTCACCTTGAAGTTTCCTTTTATCGGCCATGACTGATGACTAGGATGTTGTCTTCATGCCTTCTTTCACTGCAGAAAAAAAGAGACAAACAAATGTTTATTTGTGTATTTATCGTGTATTTAGACAGGGACAGTGCACATTCATTAACACTGCTGTATATTTTACAAAATGAGACAAAGAATTTAACACAAAAAAACATGCAAAGATAAAAAGAAACTGTCAAATCACAGTAAAAAAAAGTGAAAAAATAAGATGAAGGCACTGATGGAAAGGTGGTGAAGAGGAAGGATGTGGGACATACAGAGAGAAATGTGGAGGCCATTTTCCTCTTTATTAGCAGGTAGCTGCCCTGTTGTAGTGTCTTTGAGCAACGCATGAACCCCTGTCAACTCCAGAGCTCAGCAGTTAAGTTTGACCTTTATCCTCCCCAATGCCTCTACAGGAATCTGAAGCTGTAACTAAATTAAACATCCTGACGATTCTTCTTTCATGTATCTGTGTTGTTACATTTATTTCAGGTGTAATTTCAGGCAACTGATTTGGTGGACTTACTTCGCTTAAACCTGCCTTCTCAGCTTCTACGTCAGCTAATAATTTTTTGTTTTTCAACAACTTTCAGAGAACAAGTCTGAACCTGCTGCATGTGACGCCATTTCATGCGTGTAGCCATGCTGGGTTCTGATGAGATGAATTTAAACTGCACCCTATCAGCTGATGTAAATCATGGATGTTGTGAATTTATTGAAGGGCTGATTCCAAGTTGGTAAAATAACAGGATTGCCTGAGCTTCATGGCCAACAAATCTTTTATTGAATCTTTCATTCCCCTGCTTTAATATTGATCTACTGCCCATCATGTTAAAATTAGATCTTTTTTCATTTTTGATAACTTGAGTGCTCGAGCCTCAGCCTGCTGCTGGTGTTACACTGTATTTTGTGACCCATCAGATTCTGTGACCTGTAGCAGTACCACAATGAATGTTGAGTGCAATGTGCATGCAGAAAATCTGCTGACTGCTGAAGCAGAATTAATATTATTTCAACTGTTTTGTTTTTACTTTAATGTCTATGGCTACTGCGTCTGGAGCACAGCCTCCAAGTGAGGAGAAAATGATGTTTTCCCTCGAAGCAAAAGGAAACATGAGTCAGGACAGGGTTAATGAGCGTCACAGAGCACTGACAAAATATGATGTGAAAGCCTTACAGACGTTAAACAAAGTAATATCTCTGTGGTTTAGATACGTTACTGAGTAAAATAAAAACATTTAAAAAGGGCTTTTTGTAATGTGGCCTTTTCCCAGGAGCTCAACAAGAGCTTCGGCCATTGTTGCGTTTACAAGACAAGAGGTTATAATACATCCTCTGAGCGGCGCTGCATCTTCAGGGCAGATTGGAGGCTAAAGTGAGTTGCTATCAGAAAGTGATGAGACGGGCCGGGACGTGATAGAGACGAGAGTTATTGGCGATGCTTTCCACCTCTGGAGACAGCTGTTGGTGGGTAAAACAAAAGTAAAGTTTGATGCTGAATTCACAATGTTATTTTTTTAGACTTGTGAGTAAGCAACAGCTGTTAATGCTAATGTTAGCTATTTAGCATTAGCAAAACTTAGAAATTACAAAAGCTCTTAAAAAGTTGTCTTCTTTCCCCACTAAACTAACTACCTAAAAGTAGGGATAAGGGATTCGAAAAGGGTCAGATATGATTCACATCATTTTATACTCATCAAATCATTCAGTGACCTATGGTTGGGGGCATCGTCATCTTGTTTCTCCACACATTTTTCAGGTTTTTCCTGTAAATTTTCACCTCATGTCTAGTCAAGCTTAACATAAATAAAACTAGTTTAGTCATAATAATTTCAACTGAACATGCAACTATAAATTACAAGTTTTACATAAAAAATGATCTAAAACTTTTCATTTGATTCACCAGAACAGCCGCTAAAACATAAAATGTGACAATATTGTACGTGGTTTACAGAACAGCTTACTTAATTGTTGAACTACATATCATATTTAATACTAACTCGAGAACATCTACTGCAAAGCTGAGCAGATAAAAACTGATATTATCTCAAGAGTTATCTTTTGTATGTGATTCATGACCTTAACATGTGTCTTATTGTAGGGCCTACAACAGAGAACGGCAGGTCTCAAATGAGGTGTTTAATGTTTCCTTTCTCCACTGTAAAAATGTAAATATAGACCTTTACTAAAGAAGTAAAGAAGTTCTGCTCGACTTTTCCTTCTCTAGTGCATCTGATCCACCGAGCAACACTTAAAATTGGAATTTCACAGGCATAAGTTCGGCTTGGATCCTCTCGACCCAAAAAGCAACTAAGTTGCATTCAAAGTCACACAGAGTATGTTTGTTGATGGGAAGAGGAGCACACGCTGAGAAGACATTTTAAACATGCAGTCTGAGGTGAGGGACAATATGCCATCTCAGCTTTAAGGCACAAACTGGCAGCAGGTCAACAGTGGAGCCAGTTATCACATTGGGACACAGGCCATTAAACAAAGGCATTTCTGACCATGCTGCAGCTGCAGAAATCTAGAGTCCATAACGCTGTCCTGACACATACCCTGAGGAAAACTACTGGTTACAGAAGAACAAATAAAACGCCTCAGTTCAGCTAAAGGTGTTATCATTGTTATCTTTGGTTCCCAACTGGTGGCCTTGGGTCCATCAGTGGTCCTTGCCGGATGACTATTTTGGCTGTAGCTTTATCTATTATCCATTTATTGGTTAACTTAACACTTCTATAATTATATACACCAACAGAAATCCTCTGATGCATTTTATATATGTTTATCAAGGAGCAGCTGACTGTCTAATCTGAATATGATCAGGAGCGCTCAAAAGGAAATACCAGTAATTTTAAAATTGCTCTTTTACTACTGACTACACCTAGTTTGGACTCACACGGAGTCATTTTTAACATTATGCTTTAAGATTTTCTTAATTTCCTGTGTTTTTGAAAGTGCAACTTGCTAGTTTATTATCTGTCATTGTTTCCTGCCTTGGGTAACAGCACTGAGATAACAATATGTGGATGCAACAGTAAGTTTAAGTGGCTTTATACATGGACCTGATATCAAAACACTCAACTGAAGGACACATAACCGTGAAATAAAAACACCAACTGCGTCTCATGAAGGTTTCACATTACTGTCTGTGTCTTTTGTGTAAGAATACATTTCAGACCTTATGTGCAGATATCAGCAGGGATATTGTGAGGGGGAACCTGCACCACTGAATCTGACTTCATGAATACTGATGTTATTTAAATATCTGTGTCAATCAGAGGAAAAGCCACAACATGATACTATATATTTCTACTTACTAATCCCATTTTTTCATATTAGGATATCATGTCTTGTATTTCATTTTACTCAAATCTGTCTGTGATTACTTGAGAGGAAACACTTGAATTTACTTTACTTAAATACACCCTGCTAAAATGCAGTCTTATACAAAGGTGTTTTTTTGTGTTGCATTAAGATATGTTTTTGAAATTGTATCCACCCCACACATGTCAGTGAGTGTAGACTAAATATTAGGAAGGGTACAACACAAGGGTAGGGTTTACTGCAGGGCTGTTGTATCAGACTGTATTAGTTTTAGCTACAGCACCACAAACTGTGAAACTGAAATCAAAAACAGTTTAAACAAACAAAAAACAACTTTATAACTTTCATAAAGTTGGGATATATTGCCAGGTTTTAGCTAGTTACTATTGATATTGGTCTTTCTGTGGCTTTTGTTGACAAGAAAAATACAGAATATTGCCAAACCTATTCTTTAATTTTGATCATATGGAGGTGTCCTGCTGGCCTCGGGTGCGAGATGTTTCCCATGTGATTGCAACGTCCCTGGTTTATGTTGTGTTATCTCTCCTTTCTCACTTTACTTTAACTTCTTTCCTGTTGCTGTCAAACAAAGCTAAAAATGTCAAAAATACATAAAGATATGAAAAAAATTGTGTTCATATCACCCTGATTTTTGTGATACTGGTATCAATAATGTGCTAGATAACATTGCAATAAACCATAAAGAATTGTAGCAATTAATTATTCTACTCCAAAGTAAAACTTAAACTACTTTTTGATTGTGTCAACAAACATATGTTTATATTTATATTTTATGTTTATGAGTTGATTATTTGTTTTGCCAGTTTGACTGTGCTATTTCACACATAAACTGAGAAATAAACTTGAAACTAAGACATCAAACTCTGGCTCACAGTTTATATACATGTTATATTTTGGTAACTACACTATATATTGATTAACACGACTTTAATATAAACAAAAACTTGTCTATATTGGCTTGATCATATAAACAGGTGCTCAGATCTGTATCAACTGAGGACACTTTCACAGCCTGTTCCTTCGGTATTTTACAGTCAAATCGAAAAACTACACATAAACAACCGAGCAGTGTTTTTGTACTGAGGGTCACACATTCGTTATCCGGGGATGTTTATAAACAACGCGGGTATCATTGGTGCCAACTGCAGCCCGCGGGCAAAAACCTCCGAGCGGATACACTTCAAAAACAAACTCCATACTCCGCTTACACACCGCGGCTCTGCACAAGAAGTTGTGTTTCCCCGTTTTAGGAGCAAAAACACGGACTCCAGCAGCGTGGAGAGCTGCAGTTTCCCACCGGCTGCGCTGTTTGATGTGGGAGACACAATTTGGAAAGAAGAGAGAGGCGGAGAGAAAGGGGGGGACGGCACAGAAATCCATCACCTTTGGCTCTGCAGCCCACTTACCTGGATGTTTCCGAGTTACGATTCCTTTCCTCAGTCGCCCCACTCTGGTAAATCTTCAGCGATTCAGTATAAAGGCTTATTTTCTAAAAATTTTCACAATTCTTCTCGCTAAACAATCACTCCGCACATCCAAGATGGCTACCAGGAACACCTCCTCCTCCTCCGATGCCCTGTTGGACACGAGTCCCGCCCACCTCGCTTGTGATTGGCCCGCTGCGGCCGCTCCCGCACTTCTATTCGATGAAGCCTGCTGTCCGTCAAGAGAGTCTGGTTTTACTACTTCCCGTACAACTCGCACTAGGATTGGACAGATGGCAAAGGTGAAAGCCCCCCCCAGACCCCCCTTCTGCTGCCGCGTTGTGCTCTGGGAAGTTGAGTTTATCCCTGCATGATTTTACGTCAAAATTATGTGTTTATCTGACAAGGTTATCGCTTTTCTGTTTTTACTTACAAGGCAGAATGTCCTGCTAATAATTAAAATTCTCAATTAATTACTTGACTGTTTGTTTTCACATCAAGTCAAATCAAGCTTTATTGTCATTTCAACCATACATTATCACACGTCTGGCAGAATGAAAAGACAATAAAATGATAAATACACTTACTACACAAATTACAAACAGGAAAACAATAAATACACTACAATAAATATGACACATTATGACATAATAGAAATACAAGGACCGAGTGTACTGTGAAAAACGAAGTGCCTTGTTCCAGAAGAGGTAGCACAGAATTTAACAGTAAATAAAAGTGACCTGTGCCAGATGATGTAATACAGATGTGCAATACAGTGAGTGAGTGGTTTGGAGTGATCCAGGTCTATATAGGTCTATGTGTTTGTGTTTGTGTGCATGTTGTATTTGCGGTCAGCAGTTTTATTGCACATGGGATGAAGCTGCTGCTGCTCTTTTTCATGGTTACATTAATTTCATAAATCATAGATAGGTCTGTAACTCCGCTTGGCTTTAGAGTAAAACAATCCACTGTTATATTTAAATTAATTGTTTGGAGGTTTCATTTATCACAATTTTTTTCCAACAACAAAAACGTTACACTGTAAAATAAACATGTATTTAGGTTACTTCATTTCTACATATTCTGTATTAAATGTATGTATTTTTACTTTTTACCTACCTTCAACCGGACTTCCCTGAACTAGTAATGAATGGATGAATGAACAAGTCGTCCAGTGACCTGTGACTGTGACCTCCAGTCCTGATGCCTGTAAAAACACACTGTCAGCAACACTGTGATGTTTCCAACGTCCTCTCATCCTCCTAGGAAAGACCGATGTCATTCCCATGTGGAGCCATAATGAGGTGACTGAAGAAAATATAAGTTTCATAATTGGCTGTTTGGTTTTGAACCTGCAGTCACTGACCCTCATTATGATTCATGAAAATCACCTATCTATGTTGGATGTCACTGTGATTGATGAAAACAGCCAGTTATATTCAGATCAGATTTTAAAGGCTTCACTGTGCAGATGCTCCACTGACCCCCCATAGGTCGTAGGATCACGTGCTGACCCAGTATCAGTGTATTTCTTAATGCATACAAAATACAGATGGCATCTGTTTGAATACATTTACATGAAATTAGCATATCAATAGATTCCAAATGCAATGCAAGTCTTATTTCAACAGTATTATTCTCACCATATGGCCAAAAGTATGAGGACACCTGAAGATTACACTCATATGTGACTGTTGAACATTTCATTACAAAGCCATCGGCATTAATCTGTTGCCACAACAGCCTCCACTCTTCTGATTGAATCCTGGCAGGGATTTGCTCCCATTCAGCCACATGAGCATTAGTGAGGTCCAGCACTGATGTTAGGTGATAAGTCCTGGCTCACAGTCAGTGCTGTTAGATGGGGTGAAGGTCAGAGGTCTCTGCAGACCATGAGTTCTTCCCACAACAAACTGGGAAAACCATTTCTTTATGGACCTGGCTTTGTTTGCCGGGGCGTGGTCAGGTTCAGACAATGAAGGGACAAACACAAACTGCTGCCACAAAGTTGGAAGAACACGACTGTCTAAAATATGAGATGAAGCAAATACTATTGAGATTTCTTCACAGGAACAAACTGACCTAGACCAAAAGGGAAAAAACAACCCAGATCAATTGTATTTGGACAGGGATGTCCACATAGGCTTGGCCCTAGACTGTATCCACTTGAAAATGTGTTTATGTATATATATATAAATATGTGTTTACATGTATAAATATATTTCTTGAAAAGCTTTCCTGCAGTTTCAAGCCAGACACAGAGACTCATTCTGCATTAAAATGTCTGTTCAATAAGTACTACAAATACTTCATCTGTCCAGGGGTTCAATATGTGGAACTACGTACCCACAGAAGTACAAAAAAAAAACAAAACAACAAAAACAGCTTTTCTAAGTGATCAGTCATGAAAGCTCAATTTGTTTCATGGTAATTTTACTATGTTACTGTGTTTTACATATTTGGATAAAGGCCCATCTAAATAAATAATAAAAACAAAAAATAAAAGTTGAAAATCTCTTTAAAATAAATGAATACATAAAAATATAGCACATCCCAAGATTCATAGTGTTCTGGTTCCAAATTCTAATTTCAGAAACCATCAATCAGAGCTCTCTGATCCTCTATCGCTGCAGTTTGTCTTAACTGACATGTTGCATTCCTCCTTTCTTCCACTGGAGGGCGCTGCAATCCGTAAACTACTATTAATGATATCATTGAACACAGCCGTATCTGTATAATAAATGAGACATTTTCAGTCTCATTGCTTTTTTATGATCTCAGGTCATAAACAATTACTTCAACATGTAAATTGTTTGAATGAATCAACTGTTTAAATCCCTGTATGTTGAGGAATACAGTCATACTATTAACTTCTTTCAAGAGTTTTCTCAATGGGAGCATAAGCTTGTTGCTTGAAATGTGAAATCAGATCAGAGAAGTCAGTGTCGTTATTTCTCATGTTCTCATTTGAATGCTGGACTCAAAAGGCCATATTCATTCTTTCATTTTCACTCTTCACTCTTTGGTCATTTCATGAATCAAGTCCTGGCTGCACAAAACCACCAAAACAATCGTACATTTAAAGTCATTTACTTTGTCTCATTATATGACATTTTAAACTTTTTGATATCATACAATTGAAAACACTACAGCATCATTCTGTCCAACTTAAATTAAATAAATAACTTAGGCACAAGATGTATGAAAAAACAATTATCCCTTTCAATGATGCATATTAATGTTTCACAAAATAGTCACTTATAAACTACAAAATACTGTGTCAAAATACATAATCATACATAAATAATAAATATTCCTCTCTCATCTAATAGAAAAACAAAAAGAAAAAGAAAAGAGGGCCAGTCATGTCAGGGATCTGTAAATACTCATATAGAACAGAACAAAAATATTATTTCACATCTTAAACAGTTTTTGTCCAAAATAAACAAATTTACTCATTTAGCACTTTGACACCTGCTCTGTAAAATGTCAGCAGGCGTGAAAATCAGTCATCTTCTGTTAATATTATGTGACGTCCAGTAACTTTAGACTACAAGAAAAAAAAACCAACAAAAAAGAAAAAACCTCCTTACCAATCTAAACAGCTGAACAAAAAATAAAAATGAAAAAGAAAGATATTTATATAAGTCAAGCAGCTTGTTGGCAATGATTCTGTACACCGTATCAATCCTGCAATTTAGCATCTAATCTCCTCACTTAAAGCAAAAGATTATTAAATAAACATTCTGCATGTTTAGTGTAGAAACCTCTCGTCCCGGTCAGTTTCTGAACCTGTAGGAGATGGGAAGCAGTTTGTGAGTCTTCTTCATGGCCTGGACCTTCGCATGCGTCTGCTCGTCCATGGTCTTGTAGCACCGCCGGGCGTAATCCAACAGTTTCTCCTTTGATGCCTCGAACTCTCCGACTTCTATCACCTACACGAACATCAGCACACTTCATCAATGTGGGAAGTTCAATCAGTTTAGCTATAACCCTGGGACTGAGAGCATCCACCTTAAAAGATATTTCTGAACAGTTCCATGTCTCTGCTGCCACTTGGTGGTCAACAAAAGCCACATAACAACACATGACAACAAATAACCACATTGTGATAATTTGTTTTTGTGCAGCACCCTGTAAATTACAGAACAGTCTGTGGAGACAGATTTGGCACCAGATTTTGTGAGAACAAAACAACACTGACCATAGCTCCATATTTAACAGTTTCTTTGTTTTATTTGAAGTATTGACCCATAAGAAGATATATTTGTGGTTTTAAGAACCAAAAACCATCTCAGTGTAGTTTTATATCTCCTCTCTCAGGCTTCTCTCTGGAGCTCGAGTAACAACAGGTTGCTAAGCCAATCAGAGGAGAGGAGGCTCCAAGCCTCTCTGTTTTCTGAGTGATCCTGATTTCAGGTAAACACTCAGAGAAACCAAATCGTGCAAGGTTGGATGGTGGGTCCAGGTGGGCCATGGGGGGAAAGCTGAGGGCAGTGACTGCTTTGTTGTGACATCACAAAGTTACAGAAGTCCTGACGGCTGGTTTTAAGGCTCAGTTTCTGAATACAGGCTGTGTGCATTTCTCTGTGGACTGAGGCTTTGATACTTTCACAGTATTAATATAGAACCTAGACCTGCTTTATAATCAAACATGAACATTTTCATTTTCTCAACTGAACTGTTAAACAGAGTTGAACTGTGTCTACCTGAACTGAATAGTATTGAATTTTGTTCATTGCTTTTGTCAAAAGCAATGTACAAATTAGGCACAAACCAAGTCACAGGTAAGGTTGAAGATGCATGGAGCAAAGCATACATTAGCATTAATTTTGTAGTGCTGGATAAACTAAATGCCTACAACATGGGAAAAGTTTTGAAATTGTCGCCATCTGTTTTCAACTGTGTTAACACACCACTACCAGATCTGCTCCCCAACAGAAAAGAAAGAGTGCATCTCAGTGTGTATTGTTATACATTACACATGCATGTGTCAAAAAAAGTAATACATGTTTGGGAATATGAGAACAGGATATAAAGGAGGCTTTATAAGAAGAGTTCAGACCTTCTCTGGAGCCACCAGCAGCAGCTCTGCGATGGGGGAGGTGGAGGCCATGGTGTTCCGGTCGACTCCGTGGATCTGGAAGGCTCGGGACATGCTCCGCACCCTCTGGTAGGTGGACAGGATCTTCTTATAACGAATCAAAACGCCATCTGGGTCTTTAACTGGGGGGAGATGAGGAAGAGCGGAGGGGGAATTTTCAGGTCCGAGAGTCACGGGGGAATTTAATTGAGCTTTGGTGAAATTTCAACAAAGGAAGATGGACACTGTCGGCATGGATTACTACATCACCACATAATACAGTATCTATACAGCACTCACCTCTCTGTCTCTCCCTCCCATGGGTGATCCTAAAGATCCTCCTCATCTTCATCCTCGGCTCTCCGCTGGCTCGTCCTCGCCCCTTCTTCTTTGACCCCTTCTCTACAGACGAGTCATCTTCTTCCTCCTCCTCCTCCTCTTCCTCCACGTACTCGTCCTCAGTGTAGTAATTGTCTTCTTCCAGGTGAAACTCCTGCTTGACTACAGCCGTGGAAAAGTCACGCAGAGTTAAATATTTCTGTGACATAATGATGTGGGAAAAAGACAGTTAAAGTAATTCCTCACCAGGGATGGCGGTGCTGCGGCGAGACCGAGGTCCCGGTCCCTGCAGGCGTTTGAGGGTCATTCCAGATCTGGTGGTCATGGGGGAGGGGGGCGAGGGAGAGCTAGAAGGCTGGACCTTCATGCTCCGCTGGGTGTCTCCACACCACTCTGATAATAATCAGAATACAATTAAAAAGTGATTATTTACCTGTGAATAAAAAGAAAAAGCTGAAAAAAAGAAAATAGTGCGAGATCCAGATTGATATTTCTATATCATCACGCATCGTGTTGCTTTTGAGGATGCCAAAGGGTTTTATGCGTTTTCCCTTCATATTCCATTCTCCTGATGAATCACATGACTCGACACCTCACCCTCTGGAGTCCTCAGGCTGACGATGAAGCGGTCCAGCTGACAGCGCAGGAAGTTGCGTTCCTCCTCCAGCTCCTCGATGCGCTTCTGCAGCCAGGCGTTCTTCTCCAGGGCCACGTACAGGTGAGCCCGCAGGTTAGAGACCAGGATGAAAGGGCTGTACGGAGAGTGAGGAAGCTCCGGCGCCATGGGCTCTGCAGGAGGAGGAGGAGGAGGAGGAGGAAGTATTCAGAGACATGAAAGAGAGAATAGAAAGTGAGATGAAAAGTAGAAAATGTAAAAAAAAAACAAAAAAAACAACTAAATTACAGAAGAAGAAATCATCCCATTTTGTTACTGATACATAATAAATACGGTCACGTGTAGTAGATGTGGCGTACCGTCCATCATCTGCTGGCCCTGGTTCAGGTGATAGGCAGGTGGTCTCTCGATACTCTCCTCCAGGGGAAAAGAGACCTCATAGGCGTCCAGATACAAACCTCCTCCTCCTGCAGATGAAGACGACGACTGGGGCATGTAGTCCTCTGACAAACAAAACAACAGAGAATTAGACTCTGCAAAGCAACTACGTCTGATACAATTAAATATTATTTTCACCATCGTTGTCTGATGATTCTTTTTTTTAGTTAGCTAATGTAAAATAAAGTCTATGACTCAGTGTTTTATAGCAGATGTGGGTCAATTCGCCTGCACAATCATCAAAAAAAACGTATTAATAATCGACTTATTAAATTAGAGCTGCAACCATTAGTCGACAGAGGGAAAATGAATCAGCAACTTTCACTCATTTTAATGCAAAAATGTCAAATTATTTCTGCTTCCAGGTTTTCATTCTCATGAGGATTTGCTGCTTGTCTCCATCATATAAATGAAAGATGTTTTTAGTTTTGGTCCAAACAAGTACCGACAGGATGTCGCTTTGGGTTCACAAAGGAACATTAATCAATAATCAAAGCAATGATAAGCTGCAGCGCTGAATTAAAGTGATCATGGAACAAGTTGTGTTCCACCTGTGCACCCTGTGAAATGTCCAAAAAACAGTGGGAGATATGACGTCTTCAGGTCTTTTGTTTTGTCCTTCTCACAGTCTAGAAGCCAGAGACATTAAATCCCCAGTGAGATAAAAACAGAGTAAAGTAGAAAAACTTCACATTTGAGAAAGTTGGATTAAAAAAACTGATATGTTTTCATTGCAAATCAATATTTTAGAAAATGAATCAACATCATAGGAGCTGTAGATGAAATAATTACTGTTGACTCAGTGATTGTTTCAGCTCTAATAACAGATAATAATAAAGTTAATAAAGCAATGATTCATTGGGATCAACCATAAATACTTATGGTACTTAAAATAAATACTTAAAATACATGGAAATAAAACAACAAAACAGAACATCAGTAAAATAGTCATAACATAGAAAACAAGCGTTTAAAACTAAATGACATTTTAGAGCATAAAAACAAAGCCTACAACTGATTGGCCCATCAATAAAGAAGACTGAAGATGAAGGAGTCTAAAAATAATTTGAACCTTATTTCTGATCCTGACCTCCACAACCTCACACTCCGATGTCATAATCAATTACAGATATTGTCAATAGAAAAACACACATATAGACAAACATCGCATTTGCTGATTACTGCACGTGAAATGTTGGGCTATTTGAATGCACTGAGTCATTCAGTAGGTTTAGATGCACAAGGTGTATGCGACACGTAAACGTAGCTGTTACCTGGCGGGTTAGTATCGTCTCTGCTGGTTGGAGGATTCATGACTCGGATGTTTGAGATGGACTCGTTATTATTTTTTAATTATTCGGTCGCTCTGTGTTCAGTTATACTTCTGTAATACGGCCTGAAACGACCCACAGCTGCTGCTCCACAGCCGAGGAAAGACACTCTCCGCTGCAATTACCTGATTATAAGTGGCGTCAACAGGTGCACCGCGCTCTGGTTTGTTTGGTTCACACATGCGCAGAAAGGAGGTGTCCCCTCACCTTTGACCAAACATCGCTTCAAGCTGACTTGATTTTTTTTCTTTTCAACTTTATTCACAAATACACAGTATTAACAGATTTAATCTGTTAAGTGTCAATACAGGTAGAATGAAAAAAGAAAGACGCACATTTAACTTTAACCTCAAAATAATATATTAATTATATATTATATAATAATATGAGGCTTTTTGTTTTTAGCTTTGCAGCAACTTTGTCAGGGAGTCCAAAAATAGTTTAAAATCTTTCATAAAGTTTCTTTCCATTATCCATTACTATTAGATGACCTCTGAGACACTCAGCTGTAATTTATTGTTGCAGAAAATGATATCAGAGCATTCAAAAACATGATATATGTGATTTTAAGGGATAACCAAGCATCAGCCCAGAGTTGCCAAACAAACAGGCCACAAGAAAAGAAAACAAACTAGTCAAAGCTTTTGTTCATGAAATCAACAACAGATATGTGTGATCGTTATAAAATCAGCCTTGAACTGAAAGCTTTTCTGAGTACAGTTTTATCTATCCTAAAAAATAACATCACCAAAAACACTTTGTTGAATTTTCCTCCAAAGACTTTATACATGTAAAAACGATTTACATTTCTTCACAACCGAAGTGTTCAACATTAAGGACAATCAGTCTTTTAAAAAAATTACAAAAATAGACAGCAACAATAGAGAAAAAACTATTAAATAAAGTAAAAAAAATCAATGAATGAATGAATAAATAAAATTTTGTATTTTCAACAATGTAATTGTAATATTCAATCGTGCATGTGCTCTTTTTCTTTTTATGATATTTCAAAGAGTTTATAATAAACAAAAGAAAGCACAACGACACACTCTCTTTGTTTTTATGGAATTTCAGAGACTTTTGTCTAAATATGTAAAATCATGGTGGAAAGAAAAGAAGAAGAAGAAGAAGAAGAAGAAGAAGCTCTGACCGGAAGTTTGTCACGTGAGGGCGGGGCGCAGGTAGGTGAGAACACTGAGGAAGGTAAAACGCGGAAGCACAGAGAAGGTCCGCGGTGAAAACTTCAGGAAAACGTAAAACTGGAGGTTTATATGCTGCCGAACGAACAACAATAACAAGTGAGTGAAAGCGGAAGAGTTAACGGGGTGAAATGAAATGTTTGGTTTAAGTGAAGTACAGGTGAAGAAGATAGCTTCACCTGCTCCGGGTCTGGTTCACTAACGCTGGTTCAGCAGTGATTTCGTCTTCTTCATGGACAGAAATGAGAAATAACTTCTGTTTCTTTGAAAAACTGCACCGTGAAATCAAACTTACTTAAATTTATATTATAATGTAATTTTTTTTTTTTTAAGATAAACAGATAAACACACCAACACACAGTTGATATAAAGAAGTAAACGTTAATCAGAAAACCATAAACAAGGCTGTAAGTTAAAAGAAACTATGTGTGGAAGTGGAAACATGAACAAATAGGCCTGAAGATCTTAAAAACATCCAAAACATATAATGACAGAAGCCTGTTTATGTCTGGGCTAATGCATCAGCTGTTTCAATATAAATATAAATAATTTTGTGCAGTTATTCAAGTTACTTTTGTCTTTATTTTTCATTAAACCATCCCTCATTAGTTTGAATTGGTTTAATGCTAATCAATGCTAATCTCTCCTATCTTAATCTCTCCATTGTCACAACTGTACAAATAGCTGAATTAACATGTAAACATGCATCTTTAATTTTCTCAACATACCATAATCACTTTGCAAAGCTTTCACTAACAGTATTTTTATTATGTGTTTATTTAAAATGTTACTGTATGTTACTCTACTGCTGTCTTTCGCTTTTTATTTCTTGTTGTTTGTTAGCGCATTAGCTAACACGTTGAGAGACACTCCACTGCAGGAGCTGACTAAATCATACGCATCTTTCAGAGGGGGAAATTATATTGTTTTAGATACAATAAATAGTTTGTCAACCAACAGTGATAGCCATTAATGCAAATGATATGAAAATGTAAAACTGTAGATTAAAACAAACTTGTAACTCCAGGCTTTCTGCTCAGTTCCACTATTCTATTGAAAGTGACCTGTAGAACTTACATTCTCATAGTTCAAGGCAATTCATTTTTCACCCTTTCCTTGTTTTCTTCAATTCTCCTTCCTTTTCTTATTCTCATTTCTAAGTCTTTCATTCCTCTGTTTTATACCCCAAAAATACTCTTCCTCCACAAATCTTTCCTTCCTTTCTCACTCCTCACCATATACTATTTCTAATTTTTCTCCTGTTTCTATTCTTATTTTATTTCTTTTGAGCTGCTGTGTCAAATTTGAATTTCGTCTATGGGGGATCAATAAAGGTACATCTTATTTATCTTATCTTAAATGATCTTATCTTGTCTTGTCTTGTCTTATCTTAAATTATCTTTTATCTTAAATTATCTTTATCTTATCTCCTAATGTCATGCTTGACATTGTGAACCTGTTCTTGAAGAGAAAGATAAGAGGTCAGATCAGCTTTATAATGCATTCACTTTGTGTTTTTTCCTGCTCATATTTTGGTACAAGCGGTTGTTTTTTCTTGATCTAGGAATGTATCACTTATTGGACGTGTCAAATATGTCAGACATTAAAAAAGCTATCAGTAAAGGCTAACTGTTAAATATTCATAACGGTGAACCCAAGCGCATATTTTGTACTATTTTACATTTTCATCCAGAAATAACTGGAAACTGTGTTCCTCTCAGAATTTGCACCAACATCAGAGTAAACATACATATAATAGAGACTTAACGTCACGGTAAGTCAGGTTATGCAGTCATATAAAGTAACTAACATCATACTGACAGCATCAAATGAGCATATTTCTATGTTTCAATAAGCCAATATCAATCTGATATTGCAGCAAATCAGTATTTTAATGGGACTTTTAGTGATGCCGAGCAGCTGTAGTTTTCATGTGTTTCTGTTTTACCTGCAGTTCCTCTCACGATGGGCCTGTGTAACGGCCTGTCCCACTGTAAACTGGCTCTGGCCTTCGCCGTGTTGATGGATTTACTGGGTGGAGCCGCTCTGCTGGTGGGAGTCTTCGCCCGTCTGGAAATCAAAGGACAGGACTATGGAGACTTACTGGTCTATACTGGTATGTTTGTGTTGGTTTTAACTTGGAATCAGAACTAAAAGTGGGTTTCACTCCCTACTGCTTTATAAAACTGCATCTGTGTTAAATTCTCCAAAAATTTAAAAGTAATAGATGCAGTGATTTGTTGATGAAGTGGTCAATCAACAGAAAGCTGGTGAATACTTTCAGTCATTTTTAAGCACAAATATCAAACATTACTATTAAATATTAATACAGCTTCTCAACTCTGATGACTTTCGGATTTTCTTTGTCTGATGTGATAATAAACTGAATATCTTTCAGTTTTGGACTGCTGGTCAGACAAAACAAGCATTTTGAAGACGTTGCCTTGGGCTTTAGGAAATTGTGAGAGGCATTTTTGTGACATTTTCTAAGATTAAAAAAATGAAGTGAGAATAATCTGCGGATTAATTGATAATGAAAAAGACAGAAGCAACACAAATGAGAAAACAAATACATATAAAAGAAAAGCATATACAAGTTAATAAAATAATGAAAATAACACATTACATAAATCTTTATAGGTATGGTATTTATTCTGAACATTAGCTTTCTAATTCTAATGGAACTACAACTTCATGAGACAAGTACAGAGTGGTAAGTTTCACTAAATGTGCTGAAGCAGCTGTAAAACATAATGCTATTTTTTATGTTTTCATGCCAACAAATTTTCTGTATGTATGTGAATTTAGAAGACGTAATGAATAGAGCTGACAGGGTTCATCCAAATTTGATCTGAAACTATTTTGTAAATCAATTAATTGTTTAAAATCATAAAAATGCCAAACAGCTTCTTGCATGTGCAGATTTAATGCTTTTCTTTGTCGTACATGACAGTAAACTAAATGTTTTGGATCATTGGATGTACAAAACATGACATTTGCAGATGTTACCTCGGCCTCTGAGAAACAATGACAGGCATTTTTCATTATTTCAGACAAAACAGCTAACTGATTAATCAAAAAAACATGATCTGTATACTAATTGGTAAAGAAAATAATGTGACGTAATGATGTGACCTCTGTTCAGGAGCCCTGTTCGTGCTGATGTCTCTGGCCGGATGGGTGTTATGGTACAGCGGCAACATCGAGGGCCTGACAGCCAAGAAGGAGCTGGGACACATCGGCAGCGCCGTCGACCGACTCGCTCGCAACCTCAGCCGCAAGATCCGCAGCTACAAGAGCTACCACTGAGAGAGGAAGTCGTGGATACATTTCACTTTAAAAGTCTGGTTGTAGGTACCTGTGTTTGTCAGTATTAATATGAGAAACAGACAATGAATCAAACTGTGCTACTAAAAACTTTAGTGTTACAAGCATGTCAGAAACATTTCAACTGTAGAAGTGTTGTTGTGTTACAAAATCATAATGTTACTGTTTCATTGGTTTCATGAGTTATATTTTTTATTCTTGTAGCATTTGAATGTGACTCATTGAAAACAGCAGTGGACTCTTTATGGATTTCAATAAAAGCCATTTTATACATCAGACATGTCTGCTTTATCAACAATATAAGATCATCTCTCTCTTCACAAGTGTAAGCTTTAATACATTTTAATTAAAAATTAAGAAAAAGAATGAGAGAGCAACACAAGTAGATTATATAGTGTATCAGTAGATGTAGCATGTTTATGTTACATGATATACTGTATATTGATTCATATATTACTATATGCTCTAATCCTTTAGTGTTTTAATGTATTATATGTTTCATATTTACTTCTTTAACATGTATTTCACACCTGTGATATAGGTGCATTATATATCATATTCATATTAAATACCTATATTAACACATATTTATTTTATCCTGTACATTACTCAAGAATATCAGGAGACTATACCATTGCTTTAAATAATAATTAATATCTCTTTGCTCTGTAGCATTAAAAATTAAAATGAGCATTTCTTAAAATATTAATGCACTGTTACTTTTTTTTTACTCAATTTAAAAATTAGGAAAAAAATAATAATTGTGCCATGTGCAGAGGTCAGTAACTAATGTTTGTAAATGCCTCAATTACTGTTTAATTTTTTTAATTATTTTTTTCTGTTTTTAATTTCATGAAGTAAACGGGTAACAGTGCATTAACATTTGTAGAGAGGCTCATTTTAATGTCTGTTTTATGCAGGGTTGTATTTACTTCTTTTCATTTAAAAAAATCTATAACCAGCACTGACCTCTACTGGTGACAAATGAGAATTACAGCAACATCAGTGGTATATCTTTTTATCTGTGATCAAAGATTTTTAGCAGATACATGATCATATATCACTCACATTTATTTTACTCGAGAATGAGGCTTTTTGTAGCTAAAATATGATGCAACACAAATTTCCAAACTAGCTCTATGCCCCATCATGCTCTAAAGCAGAGCAGACTAAGTGCAAAGTGAATGTTGGCAGCCAGCTCCTTTAAATTGGATTACAAAGGAATCTGTCAGATTTCTTTTTTTTGTTTTTTGTTTTGTGGCACAGGCTGATTAATGAACTCTTCCTGAACTCACAAGCAACAAAAAAACAAAAAACGACATTCATAAAAAGCAAAGAAGAAAGAAGAGCGTATTAAGGGAACTGACCTGAGGGCAGATTTTCCCTCCATCAGCTAATCTGATTACCAAGTCTAAAATCTGATTTCAGACCTTCTTTGATGCCTGACAAATAAGTGGCAGCTGAATCCTTCTGGTCTCCGATTTGTAATCCCTTTTTCCTTGTTCTGACATTATGGAGTCATAGAAGTGCCATAAAAAAGAATTAAGGAAAAAAAATTGGAAATATAAAGACAAATAACCAAATATAAAAGAATAATTCTAAGCATTTTCATTTATTTTCACATTTTTGTTCATTTATTTTTTTTAATCTATCCACGTTTTTAACATAGCTTTATTGTTTTTTAATTTTTGCATATAAATGATTTTTTCTGTAAATTAATTTTTCTTTAAATTTTTATATATTATTATTAATTAATTTATTTTATTGCTTTATATCTCCTTATTCTTTCCCTATTGCTTTAGACAACTTGCCAGACTTTTTTTTTTTTTTTTTTTTTACTTTTTATTTGAATTTTTATCAATATTAAACAAAACACAACACAAGTATACACACGGAACAAGTTCATCAGACAGGGTCATCTACAGAAAAACACGATGGCAGGGTTTGTAAAGAACAAAGGGTTGGCAGAAGTCAGGCTGAAGGGTTAGCTCTAGAGTTTTTAAGGAACCCACAGTCCTCCATTAAAATCCACAGAGACACAAAATACTTTCCCTCCGTACAGTCCTCAAGGTCACCAGTATAATTAAAAAAAATAGTAATAATAATAATAATTAAAAAAAAACAAAAAAAAAAAACAAGAAAAAAACATAATAAATATAAATTAAATAAATATGTATACAGAGAGAAAAGAAATATACATATACAGATTTCAACCCTAAATATACATTCAGTGGTAAGGTTACCCCTTATCCATGTAGTCCCTCCATTTCCACCAACACTGGTCAGCCCCCTCAGTATTGTGTCCTTTCCATATTGTGAATTTCTTCAACTATTCCTCAACTTGCCGGACTTTACTTGGGTTACTCTGATATTGAGCTGCAACAATGTGGTAAACCAACTGGATTAAATCTGGACAACAGTTTGAGAATTATTTGCCACAATTTTTACCAGTATTAGATGTTGCCTGAACTCACCTCTGTCAGGTTATTGACAAGTTGGCAGTTATGAAGATGTTGGTGGTGTTAGTGAGCTCCACAGCTCCGTGAGCCTCGGTATGTAAACCCCCTCCACCCACCATTCAAAGATCTTCTGGTGAGCAGGGTATTCCCCTGCAGACAGAGTTAGTAGTAGCAGTAATAGGATTATGAGGACAGGTAACCTATGATGAAGTCTCAAATTCAAACTGTCCTGACTGACTTATTGTAGTCTGACAGGTTTTATACGGATAAAGTCGTTAAAATGACCTATCTTTACATTTTTCTGATAAGTAACCTTTCAGAAAAAAAGTATGTAAAAGATGTAATGTGATGGTTTGGGCTTCAAAGCTCTAAAACCAACAAGTTAGACACAACAACTTTATATTTTTACAATGATGATATGTCAATCTTCTGTTAGTGGCCAATTAATGCATATTTTTCAACGTAAACACGTCCATATTTGCTCTTTCAGTTTACTCAGAAGTGGTCATGTGATGCATGTGACTCATGTGACTTTCTAGTATCTTCCAGCTGACTCTTGATCTGGCCTCCCTCTGCTGCTTGACGAGTATCCACACTGTCATCCACACACAGACGACCATCAGGGTATTTAGATTAAACTTTGCTTTTCTGAGAATAGATTCCTTAATGTCAGGCCAAAGAGCTTTGATAATACTTAGCTGCGTTTTGGTAACCACCGATCTTCCATTCCCTGCATGAAATCTGTCTGCTTTGCATGTTTGCCAAATCCTCCTTAGACCGCCTAACATCGCTACTTTAACTGCCTCTCTCTCCATCTCTCTCTCTCTCTCTCTCTCTCCCCATCCCCTTCTGCTCCTCCATTTTAATCCCCCTCTCCTTACAATCAAAGGATTCCCCTTCCTAGAAACCAGTCTAAACCATGGTGTGGGTTAAAGGTGGGATTGTGAGAGGGAAAGGCTCGTCTCAAGAGCCAAGGGACGAAAACTTCTAATCAAATAAATCCAGACTGTTTAGTTGTTGTGGGCCGAAGGGAAAATCCCTGTTCTATAAGAGGAAAGCTCTGTATGATAGACTGAGGATGAGTCCCAAATAGGGTGCTTCTAAATTTTTGGGCACCGTTTAACAGGGTAAACTAACTGTTTCAACAATTAGCTGACTGTGCTTTTTTTATTTATTTATTTATTTTTTAAGATGTAAAGCATGAATGCGTTTGGGGGCAGAAATGAATGTATTTGCGGACTTAAACTTCAATTGGAGAAGCCAGGAGTTGCAAAGATGAAATTGCATTAACACATATATATCTACTTCCATAATTAAACAACTACACCGAGGTTTTGTGCTGGTACAATGGAAGCACCCAAACAATGGGTTGTACTTGTGACGTAATGGTTTAAACTGACTGTGAAGCCTGGTTTGGGATTTTTGCTTCATGATGTTTCCCTTTTCTCTCTCCCCTTGTTTTCTGTCATTTCTTTTCTGTAAATTAAATGATAAAAATCCAAAAAGCACATGAAAAAATAGATGAATTTTAGACATTGTGGTATAGGCTCAGCACACTTTAATGTGGTTATGTATGGCACTAGAAGCTCGTGGCTTCAGGGGAACTTAATTAAATCTGTGGAGATAAAATGACAGAATGGGCACAAGACTCAAAAATACAGAATGAGTAAAACAGGAAAAAGGATGAGCAATTTTCCCCAGAAGTTTTTAAAATTTGTTCCTCACTTTAATTGATAATTGGAAGACTTCTTGAGGTCAGAGCTGGCTGAATAAAAGCTTGTTAACGGTGGCCATGTAATCACAAAATCTGGTTTGAGTCTGGGTGAAGACCAGCGTTTCCACTCAACTGTCTACTTTATTTTGAGTGGCAGGGTAAGAATGGCTTTGGGTGGCGGATTTGGACTAGTTCTTATACTTTTTCAGTGGATTTTCCCTGACAAAAAGTTACAATATGCAAAATTACTGAAAATTAGGCAAAAATATAGAAAAAACCTAATCGAATAGGTGGTGCCAAGTGGTGTATTTTAATTGTTTATGTGATAAAATCAGTGTAAAAGTAGCAAAAGTCTTAAGTAATATCAATTACACAGCAGCTTTATCTGCTAGCTGAATTTGCTGACATTAGCCGACGTTATCTAGTGGTCATAGCAGAATCAAGGCTGCAGCTGAGGAAACTCAGTGTAGTGAACTGAGCATGTATTTTTAGGTCATGGATAAAACATTTTACTTGTTTTTATTTTTTTCATCTCTCAAATTTTAACATTTGTCTCACTTTAAGAAGATATTTTCCCTAACAGGTGACATTGGCTCTGAATGTACTCACCAGTTCGTCTGGCAGAGCTCTCCAAAGCCTCGGCCGCCAGATGGCAAAATCCAAATCACCTGTGGAGCCGTGGCTGATGGTGCCAAGAGGGAGGCAGCGTCTGAAGGTAGGCCTCAGCATGTCAGCAGAGGAATTAAGTTGCTCTAATGCAGGAGAGAGATCAGCAGTTTGCCAGGAGAGCTTACTGTAGACGCTGCTCTATACTTGTCCTGCATTACAGAATCCGGGAAGCTCCGTCTGAGATGAAGGCAGTGGGCGGAGAGGGTGTCTGCTAAGGTCAGGTGGTTATATCAACAGACTGATTGCGCATACAGTAGACATGCTCACAGGTTGTTATGCTGCTTGGTGACATTACATGATAGGTTTCCATGACTCAGTTAACACCTCAGACTGCAGCAGCCATGTAAAGATCAGCCAATGACCTGTTGCTAGGTATTTGGAAAGTGAATATGATAGTTAATCAAAATGTTTCTAGCCTCATCACAGGGTCACGTCGGCATCTGAATATGACACTCTGAGGCTGAAAGTCTCGTTTAGACTTTACTGTTATCATGGAGAGAAAATATAAAAGATAAAAAGAGCATTTTAAGGTCCAATATTATATAAAGTGAGATTTCCATTTCCAATGTCGTCTGATTATGTCTGATTATAAAGATATTAGGTTCTATATTAATACTGTGAAAGTATCAAAGCCCCAAGCCCAGCCAGGAGGCCATAGGCTCAGAGCCTCATGTCTTCTGATTGGCTCACTGACCTGTTGTTACAAGAGCTACAGAGAGAAGCCTGAGAGAGGAGATGTGAAACTACACTGAGATGGTTTTTGGTTCCTAAAACCACAAATGTGTCTTCTTATGGGTCAACACTTCATAAAACATAAAACACTGGAAAGCTGTAAAATATGGGGCCTTTAATGACTTACACTTATCACATTGCCAAAGTTTAATAGATATTATCTGGATGTACTGATAGTGTGTGTCATGTTCTTGACGGTTCAAACAGCTGAAACTCCCTTCTAGTTTGCACAGTTTCAGTCACAGAAGTCCTCACAATTAATCAACAAAATATGTTGCGTGTCGTTGCTTTCCAGTATTTTCTGATTTGATGTCCCTTTTGGCAAGAGGATAATTGGTCAGCATCTTCCAAATCCTTGCAACATTATTCATATCAGTTTCTGTTAGAGCTGGCAGGAAATAAGGGGATTAAGAAAGATGGGGAACAATATTTTTAGCACCTTGAAACCCAGACGCCAGTAAACCTCTGGTTAAGTTTAGAGACAAAAACTACTTAGTTATGGTAGGAAAAGAGTTTTATGTAATTTATGAAAACCAATGAAGCAGAGTGTAAACAAAATACACACAAATAGGACGACTAACCATGATGCAGCGATCTTTTGTTTATTGTATACAGACACTGGTAGGCTAACAGATGCTAACTATGTTCCTACTACACTTCTTGGTAGTAGTAAATTAGTTATTTATTATTAATTATAATTATTGTAAACCATGTTTACACTTGCAGGTTTCCTTTAATGCAGGTGCACTGTGTTGGGACTTGCTGTGTTTTCTGTGCAGACTGGTTTACAGTAGAGCAGATGGTGGATCAGCAGTCAAAACTCAGCTAAGAGCATTTAAATCCCCCGCCTAATGGCGCACTGCCACCCGCCACCATTCTCTGGATTTAAACTGCTAAGTCTTTACCTGAGCAAAGGTCCAAGGTAGTTTTGGAAATGGCTTGCTTTTACTTTGTCAATTCACTTGATCAGGTTTATTTTTATAGCAGATAAAACCGGCACTGTGCTCCTAAGCAGCCAAGCGTGTCTGTGCCAGGTCCAGTAAACTGACTTGTTTTCAGAAGGCGGGAATCAAGCTGCAGGGCATCCAGTGGTGGAAGATGTATAGAGATTCTTTACTTTAGTAAAAGTACCAAATAGTTGTGAAATGATTCATAGGAGAGGAAAGAAGAAAAAACAAAGTTCTGACACACAAACCAGTTTTCAATTTTTGGACTTTTTCTCTAATCAACCCGGAAACTGAAGTAAACTAAAGTAAACTAAAGTAAACTAAAGTAAACTAAATGCTAAACTAAGCTAAGATAAGATATGCTAAACTTAACTAAACAACAGATTAACTATCAGAGTCAGATTGTCTGTGCAGTTGCCTAATATCCTCCCCAACCTTCACATGGCCAGGGCATAAACAAATATAGTACCACACCGACAACTTGTTTTGTATCATTTTTTTTGTCTTTTTCTTACATATATATGAGTTTCTACCTGTTAAATTGAGGTTGTCTGTAATGTGCGTCTTGTTTTTGTCCGCATGTGTGCCACTTCCTGCAGCCAAGCGTGTGAAAAAATACATTATAAATAAATGTGACATGACCACTTTAGCATATGAGGGGAAAAAAAAAGAGAAACAGCAGCAGCAGCTCAGGGAGCTCAGGGGTTCACATGGGTGCTGCTGTGGCTCCGCCTCAGGGTGATCCAGTTTAATTGACTTACCCCAGCAGGTGGAGGCTCATTTTCTCTGCTGCTCCTCTTCTGTTTGCCCTGGACTCCTCAGCTGCTCACACAGGTAGGAAACAATCAGAACTTAATTGACAACATGAAATATTTGGGGGAATAACTATTGGAGCCTTTGGTGCTTGTTGTACTTTTTCATTTAAACTGAGATTCTCTCTGAGGAAAAACACATTAGTTATGTGGACATCAAGTAGAGGCATGACAAGAAAAGAGAGTTTTGTTGTATAAAAAGTGCATTAGTTAACTTAAGTTTTGTGTAGCTTTTTTCTGGATGACATGTGGAACTGCTTGCACCATCACCTCTGATATCAATATTTATTAGTACAAATGCAATAAAGGCAGTTTGTTTTTACCTATTTGCATTGAGACATATGAAAAACAAAATAAATGAATTCTCTCCCATAATTACACATATTATTACAAATATAATTTATTTTAAATCACATTTCATCACAGTTTACCATGTATTTTGACCAACTAAAGAAGAGTTATATTTATCTTTTTTTTACAGAGCTGAAAATCTTACAGTGTGAGTAGATTTAATAAGTTAATTTCTGACAACTGCGCTGCTGTCCATTATGTAATATGTCTTACTTTACCATGTAATGTAATAGTACTGATGTTACTGTTGGTCAATGGGGATAACAAACCATGGTGCAGTCTGGATTTTATGGTGCGTTCTGGAAATTTTATACTGAGTTCAACTTTTTTGGATAGGTTTTGGTAAGCTCAGTTGGTAGGTAGTTGCCTCTCACTACCAACTGCGCAACCCTTTGATCCGACCTATGAAGTTGTAGATATTGGTCTTCTTGCTTAATAATGGAAGCCGTTCAAAATCATTAAAATTTGAATGTGCCATCAACATAACATTTTGCCATTTAAACTACAAACCCACAGCAAAAAGTGAGTGAGTTGATTCTGAGTGGGAAATCAGGCTGAAAGTGTTCATCCATACTTGGCTGTTGCATAGAAAGCAAGGTTGACTCTGGCTATTAAACATAAAATAGATTATCATAACATGAAGGCTGAACAGGCCTGGGGGATCCATATTTTTAAAGTGTCAACCATCTTCATATTACACAAGCCTTCAGTGCTGATTGTCAAAGTGCAAAAGCTTTCTTCACAATTTTGGTATTTTGCATTTGCCAAAATGTGTCAGGTAGCACCATTTAATTGCTTATACAAATTGAGTCTGTTGTAACCATATGGCCAACTAGTATGGAATGGTATCATGCTGATGTAAAATGTGATTGGCATCCATCTCGTCTCTTCACTAAATGCCACTGATGGAAGGGTAACCACACCTGTTGTCGTCTCCTCTCTCTCGTACTAATTAAAACCTGGCTCGCTGCTTGTTTAAAATAGCAGGTAAAGAATTCCCAAAACTGTCTTTAAATCTAAAGTCTATAAACAAGCACTTCAGCTTTGACCCGCGTTGAACCTTGTCCGTGACACCTCTTGCTGGTATTACTGTTGGCTGATTGGCTTAATGAGCTTAAGTGACTTCTGCTCTTTTCACAGCATTTGTCTCTGTGGGCAGAATTTCAGGCCAGGACCAGGATCTAGAAGGATACTGCAGCCATATTACAGGAATAGTCTTCTGTTTACCACTTTGACAAAGTAGAGGTGGCAACTCCCTAGGCTCCCTAGAAGAGCAGTAGGGCAACAGATTCACAGTTTGATATAACTCTAAAACATCACCACCACCTAAAGCAATGGGTAACACCAAGAGCGGTGCTGTGTCCAAGGAAATCCTGGAGGACCTGAAGCTCAACACCAAGTTCACAGAGAATGAGATTGTCCAGTGGTATGAAAACTTCAAGAGACAGTGTCCAACAGGGCGCATCTCAAAAGAAGAGTTTCAGTCCATCTACAGTAAATTCTTCCCAGACAGTGAAGCCAATACGTATGCTCAACATGTCTTCCGCTCCTTCGACGCAAATGATGATGGTACACTGGACTTCAAGGAGTACATCATCGCCCTCCACATGACGTCAACAGGGAAGACCAACAGGAAACTTGAGTGGGCCTTCTCGCTGTTTGATGTGGACAAGAACGGATACATCACCAAGTCAGAGGTCACAGAAATCTGCACGGTGAGTTTTGGAAAAAGGGCAATGATGCAGGACCATATAGAGATGTCTTAACATTTTCACAGGCACAATTTTTCCTTACAAAGAGCACAAAACATTTAATTTTGTCTTTCACCAGTCAGAATCTCACCACATTTTCATTTTCAAAAGACAGTGCTGCTTGCTTGGCAATGTATTGTCAAGTAAGTCTGCATTAGCAAGAGCAAAATGAAGCATTGACAACAGTATCAAATGCATAGAAGTTGGGAGTTGACTATTTTTCCTTTTATACCTTTGAAGCAAGATTAGTATGACGGCATAGTAACTACTAAAATCCAATCAATCAATCAATCAATCAATCAATCAATCAATCAATCAATCAATCAATCAATCAATCAATATTTCTTTGTATAGCAATTTTCATACAGGCTAGTTCAGTTCAAAATAGATTCTGCATTAGCGGGAGCAAAATTAATATAGAAAAGAGTATCATCTGCATACAAATTGATATCAGACTGGCTGACATTG
Organism: Seriola lalandi dorsalis; assembly: GCF_002814215.2. Classification (NCBI taxonomy): domain Eukaryota; kingdom Metazoa; phylum Chordata; class Actinopteri; order Carangiformes; family Carangidae; genus Seriola; species Seriola lalandi. Next base: position 405,468 of record NW_019525091.1, on the reverse strand, counting down.
GCAGTTATTGCTCATCAGTTGTTAAACTGATCTTAGGTTCCTCTGTATACTTTTGGAATTCGATGTATTACAAATATTTGGTAGAACAGACTGATAAATTGATTGATAGATGAAAGCATTGACGGAAAGCAGCAGAGGGCTTTGGGTGAGAAAAGAAGGACATACACTGATCAGCCACAACATTAAAACTGGAAGCTGGTTTTAATCTTGTGGCTGGTTGATGTATAGAGAATTAAGAAGAGAATGTAGTGGACTATATTTCAAACAGAAGGACACATGTAAATGTCCTCTAAGAACAATATGATAGCATACTAACTATTAAACTCTGATCAGCAAATGTAACCAATGTAAATCTGAATAAACCCATTTGAGTAAACTATGGCAGCTACTTGTTTTTGAGATTTAGCAGAAACCAAATGAAGTATAAACAACAGTATCATCTCCATGCAGGATAATTAGGAAATGCCACATACTGAATCCCTAGTGGCTTCAAGACAAAGGTCATCATTGACAGTTGGTGAAACTTACATTGAATTGATCAATTTTACCTCAAATGTCTGCATTTTTCATCTTGAACTATATTATAAACAATCATTCCTGCCTTATATGTCCATTGAGATTCCCAACACTAACATATAAGGTAGATGTTGGTCTAAAGGGTTGTGTCATATGCCATATGTAGGTGTGTATGTGTAGGCTATATGTGTATAGTGATCTGTATGTGTGTTTGTATGGAGGGCATGTGTTGTTAATGTTCTTTTACCATGTGATTTTTTTATTACAGTATAAAATGATATATATGACATTATATGCATGATCTTATCCTCTCAGGAGTCCAGAGCAGATTTCCCTACAATCCTGCTTTAGTCTCACTGCAGTGTCTGACTGTAGTATGTTTGAATCAGAAAATTTGTCATAGATTTGAAAGCCTGGACATTGTTTTTTTTAAAATAATCTTTTCTTTAAGCCCTGCATGTGTTAGTGAAAAGTGAGTTTTGGTTTTCACAGCTCTGCCGATCCTCTCCAGTTTTCAATATGTGACGAGATTATTCAGTGTATATGTTGAAATGTGAAATGCTTCAGATACTGATCCAGTTTATTGGTCATATATGCTGTTTAACATTTCTGTGCCAGTATAGCACTCAATGACAAGAATTTTAAAATACCCTATTTCAGGGGTCCTTTGAAAAAAAAAATCCACTGCAGGCCTATTTCTAGCCAACACATTTCAATTTAACAGATTAGAGTTCATTTAATCACAGAACAAAGCCAGAGAGGCCAAAGAACTTGTCAGTTAATCCGTGGCACCAGCAATTTGTTGCTGTTTTTGTCAGTTGACACATGATCAGCTCATAGACGTGACAAAATGGATGAGATGAAAGGAGCATTCGGGAGTGATGACATGTGCAGCCATTAAAGTTTAGTCTGTAGTGGTAAAATTAATTTTAATTTCAGCTATGATACCAGAGACTTGAGCAAATAATGAGGACATAAAAGTCAAATGTGGCATTAAGCAAAAGGAACAAATAAAATGTTGCACTTCTTTTATGGCCAACCAAAAATATAAAAACTAAATCATTTTCTCATTGACCAATGTATGTCTTCTATGTTTTTTCCCCTAACAGGCGATTTTCAAGCTGATTCCTAAGGATGAAGTTGCTAATCTGGCTGATGATGAAAACACAGCTGAGAAGAGGGCAGATAAACTCTGGAAGTTCTTTGACAAGGGTGAAAATGGTGAGATGAAATACTTTAAATGGAGACATGAACTGATAAATATGAGACCAACAATCTTGCGTTCTTGCTTCTGAGTTTTCTCTGACTAAACAGAAAATTGATTCTTCAATTTGTAATTTGTTCAGCCTTCACCCTAAGTCTTCAGAGGGTTTGCATGTCATATCTGTTAAACTCAAATACTCAGTGATGGAGTGTCTGCCTGATTTGACTGCATTGCTCAGTTCTACAGTTAGATTAGCCCAACTGATTGCAAAAGCCCCAGAACTTCTAAACACTTTATTATTATTGTTGCTGTATTTAATATGGATTGATCAAGATCTGCATCAAAGATCTTCTTTTATAACATTTTTTTATGTTATGGTCATTTCAGTCACATAAATGAAACATAATTTCTTTCTTTTCTCCATCCAGACCGAGTGGCAGAGGGGGAGTTCATTCAGGGAGTGTTGGACAATGACGAAGCTCTTCGTTTGATTCAGTATCAGCCTTTTAAGTAGCTGTTCCGTCAATGTACCTCTCTCTCCATTCACATCTCTTCCACTTTACCCTTGCTTCTGGTAATACAATGGGCACCTGACATCAACTTCACATCACAGAATGTGAACACTTAACAGGTGCGATAATATCTTCCTATTGCTCAAAATTCCTGCCAACATTTGCCCCAATGTGCTGACCTGTTTTCTATATCACCCAGAGCTTAAAATAAATGTTTCACATGAAATCCTGGTTTACCAGTGTCTGTCTACCATAAACCAGAAAGAATTATTCCCTCATAAATATGTGACCTAACTGACACTCTCCCACATGCAAACAGACTTTTTCTGCTAAAATTAGCTTCTTCACTTAAATCAAGATAGATAAATACAGACATACAGAATTCCTGAAAGTGTCCCTATTTAGTGTACATTTCAGACTAAAAGTAAATTGTAAAGGTGTGTTTTAGCAACTCAAACACATTTTAATAAGATAACATCTTATATGCGTTGTTAAAGTATCATTACTGTGAAATACGTTTTCTCAACTGGGCAGCCAATTGTCTCTGTAGTTTCTCATTTTACACTGGGATGTTTTTGAAACCTGACCAAGATGTAGCTCATGGTTCAACCGCAGTAAGTGCAGGGCATTTCCATTATTATTGTATAATTTTATGTCTTTTACCGTGTTCAATTCATCCATGTGACGCACTCCTACATGTTCGATGTTCTAGTTAATTGGTACATATTGGAAAATAGGTTTGTTCATGTGCAACAACATGTAAAACTAACTGGATTCTATTTACAATAAATTCAATAAATAAAAATCATGAAATTGTAATAACATATAAGGTTTCAGAAATCTTTTTCTTTCCTCTGTCTCTTTTTCAGTTTATTATGACTGTGGGGCTGTGTGATACAGCATCGTCTTAAATGAGCTATTTGTAGGTTTTTTTATTGCTACATAGCAAATATTAGCATTAACAGCTTTTAACTTACTCTTTCTTTACTTACCAGTTCCAATACAAGAGGTTACTAGGTCTACAGGGCAGACTGGACGCTACAGTGACTTGGTATTGGAAAGTGATAAGATGGGCTGAATGGCTAGTTGGTTAGCATGCTAACTTCAGTAGAAGAAAAAAAGTGATAAAAAGTTTGATGCTGAACTCACAATTGTTCTTCTATAATGGTAAGTAAACTGCTGTTAATGCTAATGTTGATTATGTAGCAATAGCAAAACTTACAAATAGCTCCTTTAAAAAAGTTAATTCCCCACTAACTACCTTAAAGACTCGATAAAGCATTCGAAAAGGATTCAGGAAAAGGATATTGATTCCCATCTAATGTAATGTTAATGTTGCTGTAGCAATAACAAAACTTCTAGATCCAGGAAACACTTAAGCATTTTGGAATCAGCAGTGCTCCAAGATAGTCTATGTTATGCTGAAAATGACAGTGCTAACATGCTTGTCTTTTGCATAGCAGGTATAATGTTTATCATTTTCATCATCTAAGTTTAGCATGTTAGCATGATTGCATTTGCTCCTTAGCGCTAAACAGAAAGAAAAGATGAGGCTGATAGGATTGTCATCAGGTGTGCAGATATTTGGACATAAACCAAAAAATTAAACTAATTAAAAATGTGACCTTATGATGTTGTTAGCTGATTTAATGGCAATCATCCAATAGTTGTTCAGGCATTTTACTCAAAAACACTAATGCCAGCCTAATGGTGGCACTAGAAGACTAGTCAGTGGATCACCAGAGTCAGTAAGATTAATCCTCTGGGAACCATGACTGGAGAAAAAATTCATGCAATCTATCCTGTAGGAGTTTAGGTATTTCAGCCTGGAACAAAGTGGTGGAGTGACTGATGATCGAGATCTCGGTCACAACACCAGTGTGGCTAAAAAAAAGGTAATCTGCTGAGATACAGTATGTGAGAGATAAGCATTTTATAATGACTCTGTCCTCTTTAGCAAATACCCCCATTACTCAAGTGCAAATGAGGTGATGTACTGTCCACTCTCAACCCACTTTTTGTCTGAGACAAACCTGCTGTCACAGGTTCATCTCTAATTGTCTAAAAAAAAAAAAAAAACAGAGAAATTACTTTTGGAAAACTCTTATCCACAGGATAATCCACATACTCTGCTGTGAATAGTTTTGATTAGGAACAATTTCCCCTGTTCCCATTGAGGTCTGTGGATTACCCAGAGTAACCAGGACACAAGGAGATGTCACTGGCGAATATGTAAGTGTATGTCAGATGAAACATTATTCACCTTTATTTTATTATGTAAGAACTCTTATGTGGATACGAGCTTCTGTTTAGCTTGACAATAAAGAGTAACTTTATTTATTTTTCAAATATATTCAGCTTTACGCTTCTAGGTTTAGGTTTCTAAAATTAAGAGCACAACCCTTCATTCCTCCCAAAGTCTCCAGATGTTCACAGCTGTCCTGTTTCACAATCACCGTGTTCTTAAGTTACACAAGACAAACGCATTTAATAGTTTCTATATAAAAGATTAATATTGTTTCATAATGAGAAGACCTACTTTACGTTCTTGCTCCACATTCTGGGAGACATCTGCTATCTTTTTTTAAAGCACACATGCTGCTTATTTCATTATGAAGTCAAATAAATTCCAAAGCATCTCTTACTATTTTACTCAGGAGGAAATTTATTTTGGATGGTTCCTTCCAAAATAAAATAACCACCTCTTTTAAAAAAACAATTCTGGGAATTACTCTTATTAGTTGTATGTACTATACTTATAGAAGTATAGAAATTAACCAAATAGAAGCTGGAAAAAGAAGCTAATTTTATGGCAAACTGAAACTGTAACATTGCACAAAACAAAAGGTGAAAAGTAGTTTGTTTCTACTGCTGCTGCTAAAATCATGATGACAGATACACACTGCTGTGTTTACAGTGAATAAATGAATGAATTAACCCATTCATCTTTCCTGACATTGGGTTGTTTTTGAGGATAAACAGAAACAAAGGAAAATAAATAATCTAGGTTTCAAGTGGTGTGAGAGGCTCATTTACATAAACTGTTGTATAATTCAACCTCGTAATTTACATTTCTAATTACTCTCCACATGCTGCTCAGTGACCCGACAACCCTGTTTATCTCTGCCTCACTGCCTATATTATGTCAGTCTCTCTCTCTCTCTCTCTCTCTCTCTTTTGCTCTTTCAGTCTTATTCCCCTGACTGCGGAGATTATTGACATAATCTTCTGTCCAGTATTTGAAGGCATCTGTCTCAACATTCAAATCTCTCTGTTGCTGTAATCTTTGATTCTTGCTTTCTCCTTTTTTCAGCACATAAACTCCAGGTATAGCAGAAAAACACACAAATAGATGTGTACAAAGGTCTTATGCTAGCCAGCTAAATAGGCTGAAGGTAATATGTTTTAATGTGTTTTTGTATTTGTCTGTGGTTCAGACAAATACTTGTAAAGCTGTAATATTAATAGTTGCAAACATATCAGCCTGGTCTAACTGTAAGTGCAGTTTCCTGACATGCAAATATTCACTTTATGCATGAGAAATTTGAGAAACACATTTACCAACACATATAGGAGTAGGTGGAGAAGACATTATAAGAAACAAAAAGGAGTCTGACATGATAACTTTTATGGAAAGTATAAATGCTGTGGTTTAATTCAGTTAGTTAATTCATAATGAAACCCATTATGAAGTTTGATAACTGTGGGTAAAAAAACAGCTACCCATAAAATAAGTAATAAGTGTCTTTAAATTACAAACAAGTCCTTCATATTATGGACTGATATACTAATTTTCTTATTTTAGAAAATGTTTACCTTTTGAAATACACTATATTGCCAAAAGTATTGGCTCACCTGCCTTGACTCGCATATGAACTTAAGTGACATCCCATTCTTAATCCATAGGGTTTAATATGACGTCGGTCCACTCTTTGTAGCTATAACAGCTTTAACTCTTCTGGGAAGGCTTTCCACAAGGTTTAGGAGTGTGTTTATGAGAATTTTTGACCATTCTTCCAGAAGCGCATTTGTGAGGTTACACATTGATGTGGGACGAGAAGGTCTGGCTCTCAGTCTCCGCTCTAATTCATCCCAAAGGTATTCTATCGGGTTGAGGTCAGGACTCTGTGCAGGCCAGTCAAGTTCATCCACACCAAACTCCCTCATCTATGTCTTTATGGACCTTGCTTTGTGCACAGGTACACAGTCATATTGGAACAGGAAGGGGCCATCCCCAAACTGTTCCCACAAAGTTGGGAGCATGGAATTGTCCAAAATCAGATGAGCTAATCTGAAGGCCACATGAAGTTTGGAGGTCTGTAGCGATTGACTCTGCAGAAAGTTTGCGACCTCTGCGCACTATGCACAGTTGACTGTGGATTATTTAGGAGCAAGGAAATTTAACGACTGTAATTGTTGCACAGGTGGCATCCTATCACAGTACCACGCTGGAATTCTCTGAGCTCCTGAGAGCGAACCATTCTTTCACAAATGTTTGTAGAAACAGTCTGCATGCCTTGGTGCTTGATTTTATACACCTGTGGCCATGGAAGTGATTACAACACCTGATTTCAATTATTTGGATGGGTGAGTGTATACTTTTGGCAATATAGTGTATGTTCTCCTTTTTAAAAAAATGTCAAAATAATTTGAAAATATTGGAATACTGTGACGGGACATATTTATCGCACCTGTGAATGCTTTTGTGATTCTGCTGAGCGAGCCTGAGGAAGCTGCTTCTCCAGATTTTAAAAAAATCATAACCTCATTATTAATTTTCATTTCCACCCACCCAAAGGTACCACATTTTTTATTTAACAGATGAAACCCTGAAGTATATCAACATACTGCATCTGAGTCCAAGATTAAACTACTCACTGGTTAGTTTTCTTTATTGGTCCAGACTCAGCTAAACCAGTGAACTCTATCGTCAAACTGTCAAACTACTGTGCATTGATAAAACATGCAGTTTGTGGTTTGTTTTTATTTATCACCATACGAAAGGGGATTTCCATCCATTTATGCAAACACTGAATAAAAAACAAAAATGTGAACAATATCATATTCCAGTCCACAATTACAAGTACCAAATGTTTCTCTTGTAAAACTTTAATCTCATCATCCCTGAAGTTGTCATTTCAAGGCTGTGTTTACACAAAGAAAGAAAACTAAGATTGTTTTTTAATTTGCTGATTGATATTGTTAAACCTATTGTTAGCAAATTTGTTGTAGCCAGCCTAAGACATGATAAAAAAAAGTCCTCAAAAAGTACTGATACAAGTATTAACAGGATTTCAACAGAATATAAAATCAGAGTAGACAGCCTTCTACCTCACATTATCGCCTTTTGGCCCTTTTAAAAGATTTAAAAATCTTTTACAATTAAAAGTACATTGTCATTAAAAAAAGAAGCAAAGAGAAAAACATGGAATTGAGTTTAAAAACATTGACAACTTTACCAGAAAAGTTGTTAGCACAGCTGAGTCACTAGTAGTACCAAACCCAATGAGAATCAACACACACCTCTGCAGATTTTTGCTTCTTTTAGGCAGTTGTTTTAGTTCTTCTGTTGCACATTGACTCTAGAGTCTCACTGTTGTCACAAACTCTCCTTATATCACTGTTTCAATCAAACAAGCTGAAATAAACCGAGACAAATCTACGCTACCTGCCGCTATATGAAGATTTCTCTGCTGGTGGAGACCAAACCAGAGTTAAACTGAGAGTGATCAATGGGCTTAAATTCAACAGGTGGCCAGAAACACATCAATGGGACAATAATGTTCTCAATTCTCTGCTAGCTTGTTTGCCAGAGCAGCTTGTTAATCCAACAGTGTATGAGAGCTGTGAGTCTGAGTTTGTTTTAGAGTCTCTATGCCCTCTAGTGGTCGTGAACAGTCTAGAAACAATCTCAAAATGCACTGCGTTACAATTGAAACCCATTTAAAACAGCACATATATAAAGGTAGGTGTGGTACGTGTTCAAGTCTTGTAGTCTTGAAGTATAGTTTCAGTCAAATATTATGTGTAGATCCAGTCTGGATGAGATCTTCATCAAAGTTTTCTGCTCCCCAAAATCTTAGCAGAGGGAGTCCTCTCTCTCATCCTGCAGAGCGTAATCTATCTCGTCCATCTCCCGTTCACAGTCTTCACATCCTTCAGCGCCGCATCCCTCCACCACCACCATACCATGAGGGTCCACCAGCCTTCCCACACCCACCCCAACTACTCCTACTCCTCCCAATGCTCCCACTGTTCCCACTCCCATTCCAACCCCACCCATGGCTCCCATTCCTCCCACTCCAACTCCTCCCATTCCCATCCCTCCAACTCCAATCCCTCCTCCACTGACGAGCAGCGCTCCCCCAGCTCCACATGCCAGAGGTCCGACAGCTGGTCCCACTCCTCTGGGCCACAGTGGGTCCATGAGCGCCCCCTCCTGGCCAAGCTGAATCAGCTGGCTGACGGAGTAAACCCCTCCACCACCAGCTCGAACGACCTCCTCATAGGAGGGGGCGCGGGCGACAGCTCGGGCCTCCTCCAGCCTCACCCGAGCCCGGTGCTTCATCTCAATGATGGTCTTTGTGTAGGAGTTCAATGTGGCCACAGCGGCTGCCATGCAGCAACTGAATGACAGCCACGCCATGCTGGGGAGTAAAGGGAGGAAAGTTTTTGACAACAGGCTAACGCAACTTGTTTTTCTAAGAGTACATCACACCAGAGATTGACAAAGTTTATATGCATTTCCTCACCAAAGATTTTGGTGCTAGAGGATAGAACAAACAGTTAGTTGGTTGGCAAGCTAATGGCTAATACACTATCCAGCTGAGAACATGCTAACTACATCTGGCCTACCAGTTTATTCAGCAGATGTATTAGTAGCACTGTCTCCTGTCCCAACTGCAAACTGTTTCTCTTTTGTGAAGCAGTTCAGTAGAAGAGTTCAATGAAACTGGATGGTGCAACACAACTAATAAGGTATGTTTTGGAAACTTCGGCTCTCTGTACTGTCGGCGATTAGCACTGTCAACAACACTTGCTTATAGTATTGAGCTAAACCACCTGGTTCTTCTACAACTTGGGTCGGCATGAAACTCTCCTACTTAAATCACGAGTATAAAAGATGAACAACTGCACCAGAAAATATCTGGTTCTTTGATAAAAAGTCAAAGGTACAAGTTAACTACTGCTCCCAAGGTGCATTTCAGTAAGATAGTCAGTTGAGGTTTAAATTTTGTCTCAGTTTTGATGCAGTTAAACAGCTACGGTGGAACATTTTGTTTACAGTTGCACAAACAAAGTGTTTTGAATTTGCTGCTGTTCCAGTTGCATGCCTCTAATTGGCCTCTCTCTTTTCCATAGCAACAGAGGCTGAGGATCATGGGTATTGCAGTATTTAGACCTGTCAGCCTTCCGAAAAGATGGACAAACCATTCAAAATGCAGGTGTGACCAAACTTCAATCAGATTTTCCTTACTATATTTAATTATTTTGTGTTGAAGTGAAACAAACTTACGCAAAGGACCATGAGTAGTCCCAGGTCTGTGGCCTCCAGTCTTTGGGTCCGATGCTGACAGTCATCTGAAACACTGTGGTGTACATCATGTGTGCTACCATCCCCATCATACCTGATCCAGGAAAAAAACACAGAGAAAATTTAAAATCAGTTCACAAAATTCAAACTGCTTTTTTCATACATTTGGGGCTGCCAATGTAAATAGCTGTTCAGTAGAAATTTAACGATTGCTAAAGACAAGATCAAACAATTTAAAGAGCGATTTAAAAAAAATAAAAACACAGCAGAGAGTGTCCCCTGTCCTCACCTGAGAGGACGGTGCACATGGCGGCAAAGGCATTGATCTTGAGGGCGTTCATCTCCCTCTTGGCACATAGGCAAATCACTTCCACGCACATCAGCAGGAAGCCCATGGCCAGAAGACCGATGTACATGAACTCACTGATGACGGAGAGCCAGAGGACACCTGGAAGCAGCAGCAGAAAAGTGAAAGAATTAGAAAAAGAAATGTAAAGGTGTGTCAGTTTGTTTTTTATGTTATCTGCTTTGAACTTGCAGTAACCTTGAGTTTCTCCTGGCGTCAGCTCAATGAAGCTTCGACATTTTTCTTCCTGATCTTCTCCTGAAAGAACAAACACGACAGATTTTAATCACTGACAGATAAACATGGTTCATCAGCTCATCTGAGTCACGTAGATCAGAGCAGAGATGCTTCATTTTTGTCTTTAAGTCTTGCTGAATCTATAATATCTGAGTGGTGCTGAATGTCAACCATCATTTAGTGGATTACAGTCTGTCCTTACAGCCTCTGTCATAACAACGGCCAGTGTTTTGTTACAACTGCAATATGTTGGTTTTTTGGGGGGAGGATGACAGTAATAATCCACTGCAAATGCTGAGTACTTACAGTTTGTGCGTACTCTACACTTTGTCGTTATAAAGCCTGAAAACATAATAGAAAGAGCTGCTTTAAGCCCAGTAGATCACCTTCCTATAGGAGCAAGAATTTGAGGTCAAAATCCAGAAATCTGCTTTGAGCTGTTGACGATTGACCAATCACAGTGTCTTCGCTGATTACTTTTTGTTTGCAGGATACCTCAGTGCATCTGCATTTGCCATTTAGGATGATGTTTTACTGGTTTCTGGGAGTATCTAAAGGAGCTCTTTGACTGTTTTGCTATTGCTAGATAGCTAACATTAGCATTAACAGCTGTTTACTCACCAGTCTTGAAAAAAGTTGTGAGTTCAGGATCAAACTTTACTCCTTTTCTACTCAACAGCTGTCTCCAGAGGTGGAAAGAAACACCATTGTTAACGCTCGTTTTGCTTAGCATGCTAACATCAAGCTAGCTCCAGCTCAGTAGCCAGTAGCTGCTCAGAGGACATACTATAACCTCTTGTTTTATAAAAACAAACATGCCTGAAGGTCTTGGTGAGACTGAACAGCTGATAATGCTAACGCTAGCTATGTAGCAATGGCAAAAGTTACATACAGCACCTTTAACAAACTTTTATGGGCAGTACCAAGACAACAGAAAAATATACAAGCAGGTGTATTATTTTTTTGTAGCTGTAACTTTGTTTTTACTCTGAACCAGTGGTAGACGTTTTACTGGCTACAATAATCCAGGCTTCAAGAAATTATACTCATTAGTGAGGGATTAAGGAGAAGGCTTAACTGTAAATCATCCATGTTGACTAAAACACATTCATGTTGACTAAAACACAGTATTACTTGGAAAGGAAAAGGCTACAAACCGTTCATACTGGTTTAACATTCAGATGCCGAGGTTTTGGACTGATGCATGTAAACATCATATCTATACCAAAAGTCAAAGGTTCGTGGACAGCACTGTCAACGACCTTTTGTGTCTCTTTGGTCTGGACGAGGTCCATGTCCTTTAGTCCTAATAATAATATTATTCTTTAAGATACTCTGATATTTTTTAGACAATAATGTACCAACTATGTGGCAACAGTTTGGGGAAGCTTCAATATTACATCCCTTTCATGCACAAAGTCAGCTCCATAAAGAAATGTACCTTTTTGTAGGGTCTCTACAGAATCTAACACATTTGGATGAACTGGAACACTGACCCAACGCCAGTGTCCTAACTTACTCACAAATGTAATTGCTTTTAAGATTTATTAATTGCCAATTAATTAATCATTTCATGTTTTTATATACAAATTTTGACACACTTGTGAGTTGACTGTACAACACTAAGATAGAGCTGTTGCCTAATGACAGATGCTGCAAATTGGAAAAGAAATACTGGAACGTAAGGAAACCAACCTTCGTTGTGCTTCTCACAGGAAAGCCAGAAGCCGGTGTGGAAGTAACGCAGCATGTACTTGTCCTCGCCCGTCTCCCAGATGTAGTGGACAGCGTTGGCCAGCTGCTTCCTCTTGATCCTGGCCAGCTCCTCTTTCTGCTGTGGAGACAGTGTCACATTGGAGGCCGGGTTCCTGGGGTCTGGGGTGGGGGCCTCTGAATGCAGAAAGGTGGGACAAAGAGAGAGAAGGGGATAAATCCAGATTAAAGAGAGTAGAGGTGCAGAAAAAGGACATTTATTGATCAAATATATTCCTCATTGCAGCGTGGGGTCGTCTTTATGGAAAAATGTGCCGAGAAGCTCAGACATAAATCCCACAGTGGGTCTCCTGTGCGTCACAGCCTGTAACACAATCCAGGCCTGAAAAACGGTTCTTTGGGTAATTTGTGGTTTGTCTGTGTCGTGAAAATTGAATACTACATGGAAATAAATGGGCTTAGTGCAGAAAGATAACACAGCGGGTTAAAGTCCAGATAACGTGCAGCTGCTGATACAAAGTTCTGAGATTAGCAACAAAGCCGGGATTATGTGAATCTCTGCCCGTCAAGCCAAGTGTGAAATGCTTCAATAATGGGTGCAAGAAATAGTTATGTTTGTACTGTAAATTACATGTTTATAATGCGTGTTATTTGTATAAAGGACAATGGCAGCACATAGATGCATTTTTCATGTTTGACTTGAACCTTTAGCTTTTATTTACACTTTTCATAAATATGACACAAAAAGATAAAATCAAAGATTCCACTTTTCTTGGTTAAACAGAAAAATAATAACATGTCAGGAGGTGGTATTGATTAGATTACAGTTTATATGCCGATTAAAAGCGGACTGAGAGTTTATCAGACACGATCCAATAAGTCAGCAAGTAGATTATAGATATGATGTTTGTCTGAAGTAATTTTACATGATTCTGCTTCATGCTGCCACTGGTGTGTGAATGATGTAAACCTGCTGTTTTATGAAATTCAAACCAACATATGGTCGCTATCATTCATGCACCATCTTTGTTCACTTTTAAAAAACATATCAGACAAACATTCGCAACTTCCCAGTTACAACGTTGACAGACATTTGAAATGAGAAATAATTGTGATATATAGCGTGTATGTGTGTGTAAATATATTCTTATTCTCTTCTTTTCTGTTGTTGGAACACAGTTGTTTACATGCACCAGTCTCTTAGATAATCATTGATTTGTTGATTAAAAACATGTATTGAGGTTAAACTTTCTACATTTTCTACATTTGATTGAAATGAGACATTAAGTTTTAAGTTACATGTATCTGTTGTTTAAACATCATTTCACTGACGTTTTTAATACGATTAATTCGTAGGCTAATTGTCATTGAAACACTGTTCAAACAAAAAGTTATGTTTAACATCTTGAAAGATTTCACTTTTTCACCAGGACAACTGGACGTCTTTAGACTTGGAAAATGACCAAATCAATGCTTCTTTGTTTGTTCAGTGGTTTGTTGGTTTATTATGTGTCATTTCATTATGGTGGGATCTGTAAGTGTGTGAATGTACCACAAGGGGGAGCCACCTTGAGAATAACACCTTGGTTGACAGTGTTTCCCGCCCTCACCTGTGGTGTACGGTTGGCTGTTGTTCTGCCCGCAGTTCTTCATCTTGACCGGCGACAGGCAGAGCGGCTTCACCACCTTGTGCGTCCCCTCGCACCAGTAGGAGGTGCAGAAGGCCGAGACGGACAGGGTGAGGGCCAGAGAGGTGAGGGACAGGGACAGCAGGGAGCGGTTACGTCTGGACATATTCTCCAGCATGGCTGCCTCTCGGCTCAGAGACACTCAGAGACAGAGAGGAAAATGAACTTCGGCTCTGAGGCTGATCCTGGTTCAAACACGGCTGCAAAGAGCCTGCTGACCAATCAGGACGAGGATCAGATGAGAGAGAGGGTTTCCGTGACACCGCGACAAGAAGTCCAGCGAGTTTATGTTGTTGGGTGTGAAAGGTTGTTGTGGTGATTGGGACTGATTCATGGAGAATGGTATAGGGAGGAGAAAAGAGAGAGAAAGCGAGGAAAGGGGATTAGGGATGTTTGAGAAGTAGAACGAAGGTCAAAGGGGAAGATTAAAAAAAGAGGTTGAGTGGAGAGATTGAGGAAGGGTGGGGTTTAAGGAAGACAAACAGTCGATGAGTGGAGGTCAGAGGACAGTGGAGTGGAGGAAGATGAAGTGCTGGGATTAAATCACGTCTGCCGAGTAAAAAAGAAGGAGAGACAGATGTGTGGGAGGAACTCCAGCTCTCCTCCAAAAGAAAATCAGCATCACGAGGAAAAGTAGTTCATCAGATTTAAACCCAGGATCTTCCTTTCTTCCCGATGTTATGGCACGAGCCAGGCGAGACGTTTGACTCCACACATTTCCTCTCTACCCCGTCCTACTGCTGCCATCACAACTCTCTCTCGCCCCGTGTCCTGTTTCTGTTTGTTTCCTCCCCCGGATAAAGATAAATGTTTAAGTCTTATCCTGCGGATTTTGCGACTAATCAGTCCCACTCTCAGGGCACATCTCGTTCTTCAACCTGTTCCTCCACCTCTCCGGGAGGGATTGAGTTTGCGAAGGAGGATTGATTAGTCCAGAGTCTCAGGCCTACCTCTGGTCATGTCTGGTAATCTGTGTTAATCTTGCAGAGTTAGGTGGATGAGATTAATGCCCACTGGCTCTCGCGCTGTCTTTGTCTGGAGGACCACCTAAGAGGAAAGATGGGAGAAACATCTGGATTAGGAGTCATCAGGAACGATGGAGTCACGTTAACAATTGAAGTCTTTGTACAAGTAGTTTTTGCTGCGCGTCATTCCAGCCAGGTGCCATTGTTTCATCATTAATGTATTTCTTATGCTCTCATTACAACTTAACATGGCCTCATTCTATATAAGGACGAGACAAATAAACTTGACTTGTTGCTGTAGCGATCAGTGTCACTACCACTGAATTGTTTCTTTATATAAAGAATGGAGACATACTGAGGCACATCTGTGTTATAAGGTTAAAACATCGACCATAAACTGCACTGTTCCTGGATTGAGTCCAGCTGGGGAGCTTTGTTGTATCATCTCACCGTCACTGTCTAATATGGCCCCAATTTAAAATAAAACAACAACAGATTCTTCTCTTTGGATTTAGTTATTGAAGTGAAGAGTGAATAGGTCAGTGCATGGGAAGTATTTATACTTTAAGATCCAGGAAACCAGGAATTTCCAGTTAAAATGCCACTTTGTCCTCTCACCTTGATCCTTATTCCTTTCCTCTAAACCGAGCAAACAAACGTAAGAAAAAAACCCAAAACTGCACCAGTGCAAAGATGATGCATTTCTTGTGATGCTGATTTTCAATACAATTGAAAGATTTATTTCTGACTCAGCTTTAAGGGGGAGCAATATATCAGTATCTATCATGTATGGTCTCTGTGCTTTGTTGCACCTGTAACTGCACCCGATAGGAATGTCACGCTGCAGTTCACCTGTACATCACTGCAGCAGGGTGAGCGGTCAAACCATTCGAGGCAAACAAAAAACTGTCAACACCACGGATGTCAGAGAGCCCAATACGTAACATGATTATGACAAACGCAACTGAATAATAATAATCAATACACAAAAAAAATGGGTCTGGGTGTGTAATTCAGTCTTTCATAACACCACTTTCACACTGTTATGAGCAGAATTGACCAAACTCTTCCTGTTGTCATGCGGTGCAATATGAGGTATTTCATTTAGAGGATAATTTAAACCCCAGAACATACAGTTCTAACTTAACTTTAAAGTCTTATGCCTCACTGTCAGACAGCATCAGTCCGTCAGAAGTAAACACTCGACATGTCTGAACAAAGCTTGGCTGCGAAGTCTGACTGACCCACTGGAAGGTCAGTCAGATTTGATCGTCCTTCATCCTGCACATGTAACATCCTTTTAATCAAATCACTGTAGTCACAACTTATGATGTCATTATTGACCAGCGAGGCGTCAGGGTTTAATTTAGTCCATCAAATCAGCTCAGAGTGAAACTATAATCCATATAATGCCTATAACTGACGCAGATATTGTCCTGCATGGCGTTTACGTACAGTACACGTGTAGACATAATGTCTCCACACACCTGTCTGTGCTATCAACATCTGAGATTTACAGATTAACAGATTAGCCTATAGAACATTCATCTTCAGTCATTTTAATCGGTGTATAAGTGCTGGTACATAAGAAACCATTAATACGTTCAACACATTACAACAGCACAAGGTTCACAACGAGAAAAGTAAAATACTTGGTTTATTGCTTCCCCTGTTACAGATACAGTTATGATGAAATGAAATCTTCCCCTTATGTATGTGATTGGAAAATCCAGCGGCTGTTCACGCTCAGCTTCTGATCAGCTTACCCTCGAGCAACAAAATAAAAAATAAAAAAAAACAAACAAACAAGTGAACTTACCATGTCTGGGACCCCAGGAGAGAGAAACTCTCTGTGTTTTCTTCACCTCTGCTCCGTGGATTTCAGTTTCCTCCTCTCCACCTTTCCTCTGCGCAAACCTCGTCACTCCCTTTGTCTTGGGTGAGTTTCTATCAGAAACCCACCCAGATTTCCCTCTAATCCTCACAAGTCCATCTGTTACTTTCCCTCGCCTTTGCTCCCTATACTGTCTATTCATCCATCCTCACATCTCTCTCTCTCTCTCTCCCTTGTTGTCTTCATCTTTCCTCCTCTCTCGCTCATAGCTCTCCTGACCTATGGTCCTATAGTGATTAATTTGAGAGGATGGTATAGAACAGCTTGGACTTGAGATGAGTGTGACAGTGGTCTCATGCGGTACATGATGCTCCGTAAACTTCGACCCCTTTTAACACGAACCGGTACAACGGCACAGAGCTGGCTTTAAGCAATCTAACGAGTGGCGAGACATCGGTTTGATTCTGTGATTGTGAACACTTCAATCAAACTCTGTAGGTTTTCCTGCTTCAGAGAGATTTGTCTGGCACAGTGAAACAATTGAGGCACTAAACTGTGGCAGTTAAAGCTGCAGGCCTTTTCAGCATCAAGGCTGACTAGGATCTAGATTATTCTGTTGGATATTATTTATTATGTTCAGAGTCTGCCTGACATTATCATGGGTTTGTCTTTGTTAGATAAACCCAGTCTGGTAATTATGTATCGACATTCAATACCGAGATTGTTCTATATGATCCACACTCCAGTTTTGTCTTTTCTATCTCTGTGGATAACTGAGGTCACTGCCTCACTCCACGACGGAGGCAGTTTAGCATCTGTTAAAGTTGTATTACAGGCCTGGAAGGCTAGGCATTAAGTCAAATCTAAAGGCTTTATACCATTCTGAAGGTAAGCCATCTGATGTAAGCCCAGAGATTTATTTGCTTCAAATCTGGAGATGGCACTATTTAGCTATGTCCCCAGGTGACTATTTCTAATGTAAAAGGGTCGCAAAAAAAGTTGACTTTCTGGCTTCCACTCTTCTTTAAACCTGCTTCCATCGGTTGCAGGAAGCTGAAAAACCTCTTCTTTTGAGTTTTCCAGTATTGGATGTTGTTCACCTTTAAGGCCATAAGAGGCCACTAAAGGTAATGAGAGGAAGTCACACAATATGCATCATTATCCACCCAAAGTATAGCTGTGGACTACAAAATGTGATTAATTATGAAATCAATATGTATATTTGCTCTGATAATTGTGTTGATGATAAATATGTATTAATTTTTACAGGAAACAAACAAAAATCTACAAACTTGTATGGTGTATTATGGCAGTGTCAGAAATAAGAAATAGCTTGGAGACAATTAAAGCATTATTAACACCAACAGTAGGTAAACATTGTGTAACGTTCTCAAATTGCAGAGTTTCTCCAAAGTCTGCAGGCAGCAGGGATCAGGAGTAGTATCCACAGGCTAACAAGCAGTGAGTCTACTGTGACTCTGGTAAATGGATGAATCTACTGAGCCCTGAAGCCCTGAAACTCTGAAGCCTTGAAGTTCTGAAGCCCTGTAGCTCTGAAGCTCTGAAGCCCTGAAGCTCTGAGGCCCTGAAGCTCTGAAGCTCTGAAACCCTGAAGCTCTGAAGCCTTGAAGCTCTGAAGCTCTGAAGCCTTGAAGCTCTGAAACCCTGAAGCTCTGAAGCCCTGAAGCTCTGAAGCTCTGAAACCCTGAAGCTCTGAAGCCTTGAAGCTCTGAAGCTCTGAAGCCTTGAAGCTCTGAAACCCTGAGGCTCTGAAGCCTTGAAGCTCTGAGGCCCTGAAACCCTGAAGCTCTGAAGCCTTGAAGCTCTGAAGCTCTGAAACCCTGAAGCTCTGAAGCCTTGAAGCTCTGAAGCTCTGAAACCCTGAAGCTATGAAGCCCTGAAGCTCTGAAGCTCTGAAGCTCTGAAGCTCTGAAGTGAGCACTTCAGCATTCTTCGGCTTACAGGCTGCAGTTCGGCTGAAAGGCAATGAATCCATATGAGATCAGAAACAGCTGAGCCGAATCGAATCAAGTCGAGTATTCAGGTCTGCAGTGCTGAATCACACACATTTTCTTAAAGAAGAATGATATGTTCTTGAAATGACAAATTTTGTTTTTGCTGAGCTCTTTTTAAGACTATCAATCATCTCTTTATCTCAAGATATCTACCAGTGGGCTTCACTGACTCATTATAACTGCACTATTATTTGTTGACATGCTGATGTTAAGTGTTATGTGAATCTTCCTCTCCTGCTTGAAGCGACGACTTTATGGTCAAGCTGACTCAGATATGACTTTATACCATGTTAATGAGACATTTTAGACATAATCCATAGAAGTCCATAAAATATGGACCAGGTCTAAAAGCATCAAAATGCATTTAGATCAGCAGGAAGAAATATTGGATTGGATTATGCAAGCTGATTTGCTTGTGTAAAAAAAAAAAGGCAACACAAAGACTCAACTGACCATTGTGTCCTAATGTAACACATGCTGAGTAACTGTCAAATTCCCAGTCTCCCCCCTGCTGTCTTTAGACTCTAAGCCCTCTCTTGAATGAGAGGGGACTCACATCCGGCTCAGCACGTCAATGCTACATTTCCTTCCCTTCTCAACAAATTCAGTAATGGCCTTAACTGACTCCACTCCCCCTTCTCTTCTAATTAATCAGGAGATAAATTATTTGATGGAGAAATACAGATTAGTATATACTGTATATAGAGTTTAGTTAAAGAGCATCTCCATATGTTTTAAGACATATACAAATACAAAGCTTAATTAAGTGGTTAAAATTCTCTAAAAAGCACACCTACCTCTTCTCCCTCATCAAAAACTACAAAATATATGAAGATGCTATTATTTCTAGTTTCAAAACTTAAAGGTCCCATATTGTATAAAGGTAATCGTCAAAGTGTTCTTTTATTATAAAGCAGGTCTGGGTTCTATAGTAATACTGTGAAAGTATCAAACGATCAGTCCAGAGGGAAATGCACACACACTGTATTCAGAAACTGAGCCTTACAACCAGCCGTCAGGACTTCTGTAATTTTGTGATGTCACAACAAAGCAGTCTCCTCTCTCAGAGACTAGCCTGAGAAAGGAGATGTAAAACAACATTGAGATGGTTTTTGGTTCTTAAAACCACAAATATATCTTCTTATGGATCAACACTTCAAGTAAAACACAGGTAAAATATAAAATACAGGACCTTTAAAATGAGATTTAAAGATGATCACAGAGAAACTTTCATCATTAAACAGGTGAAAGTGAAAACAGCCTTTTAGAGTGAAGCTCTGTACACACATCATTCTGCACAGTGAAGCTTAAACATCAAGGCAACGATCATAGAGACATTTTTGAGCAGAGGGCGTCACTACACAAAGAAGTAGAGAACCCCTTCAATATATAATCAATCAGCATGTCATACAATTTAAAGCACCTTGGCAGACTTTCTTTACCCTTGAGCAGGATACGCTTCATTTTCATGGCTTCAATTTGAATGTTTTATAATCTAATGATGTATGTCCTAATATATTTTGCTTTACAGAGGCATCAACTCATAGTTCATGTGTTTTATATGAAGGACTGGAAGATAGCGATTTAATGTGTCTTTATGGCCCTCTGGTGGCGAGAGAGAGCAAGTTCTTTATATGTCTGAAGACAACGTTGGGCTCAAGCAAATCTATAATGAACACGAAGCAATTCAGTTTAAAAAATATTAAATTTGATAAAACCTTGAAGGAAAAATAGATAATCCTTTAGAAAATTAGACAAGTGTTGACACACAGTGAGAACAGTAAACATGTCACTCATTGTATCATTTTATTTCTCAAATGTACTGTATACTGTCAGTTTACAACACAACTTTAAATTTAAATACAAAGCAAAATAAATTTATTTCATACAAAATTAAATGAGAAATAATATTAGTGTTATTGACTACTTTTTCCCCCCATTCTCATCCTTCTCTACTGGAACTCCTTGACACCAAACTGTCTAAAGTCTTTCAGTCTATTTTCCCACCAAAGTTCACATTAATAGGAGTCGAGAATACATGAAGGACATGTACAGGCCCATTAAAACACAAAGAAAGCTAACAGTTGCTTTCAGGGTGGCTGTGATGTACTGAACTGTGATCTCATAAACTACCATTACTGATTTACTACTAGTGTTCATGTTTTCAAAGTCAAAATGTCTCAAAATCTTCAGCTGCAAGGAAGCAGCTGTCTGTAGAGCTACATAACGTGATGCAGATAAGCGGAGCCTTTTTTACATATTAACCTTCTTGTACAGCTGTGTTTTGAAATAGTTCATCAATCAATCACACACCAAATAGATTATACACACACACACACACACACACACACACACACACACACACAAACGCTTACGGAGGAGGATCTTCTCAGACAGCATGCAGGTTGATATGTTCAAATTCAGTTTTTATTCAGCCAACGCTGCAGCTAAACACCATACAACACATTTCTGCTTCTGGTCTAACGGCAGGAGATACAGAGAGGACATGTTCAATTACACAATGAATCAGGAATGACTGCAGGGAGGATAAAGCCACCATTGGTTACTGAGTTGATTGATAATGCAGGGTTTGAACAGCCAATCAGAATAAAGCCAATCATGCTTGATATCACACGTGATCAATACAATCAGCACAACCTGTGTGATGACGACACTGTTATCAAAGTTAACCTGAACTTGTCTTTGTTGGAGGCCATTGTTGCATCAATAAATAATCAAGCAATAAATCAATAAATAGATCAATAAATAGTTACTCATGATTGTAACACTCTGATATACAGTATATTTCAAGGTTTATCTGTGATTACTTCCACTATTTACATCAGCACAATATATACTGCACACACACACTGCGTGCATACAGGTCTCTCTTGCGCGCACGCGCAAACGCACGCTCGTACACACACACGCACACAAACACACACACACACACACACACACTCCGTCATGTACAAACACATGCACACTGAATGAAAACCTACAGTGACGTTATTTCCCAGAACAATTGTTAATGTTTTACAGGTCCGGTCACAGAACACAACATTCAGACACATAGGAAAGCTTCAGTATTTCCACACAGACACTCACACTCAGGTGCTTTCTGTTTCTCAGACTTATGCGTGTAAAAAAAAAAAAATGTATTCAATAGATTTGTTTCAATTAAGAAGTGCAGTTTCACATACATATTGTTCTGTTTATATATTATGCTGTATACACTGAATCAATGGCTGTTGGACCTGTGCAGGTTTGTAGGACTGAAGGAGAGGCAAGTGGAAGCTGAGGAGCTGAGGACTTTTTTGCATGTTTTTTTGCCCTTGAAGTTGAATGCATACTGCTGCCCGTGAAGTATAAAAGTATATCATTGTTTATTGTTTCGTACCGTCCAGGCAGCCACTGATTTCAGTCTACCGCTGGAAATCTTTAGAGCGCTTTATTGTGAAAAGTAAAGTTACAGGGTTATTGCATGTTAGTCTGGTTTCAAACAGGGATTCTGAATTACTGTACCTTCTGAAACTCTCCCTCCTTGGACACACACCACCTGCTGAACGTCAACTTTTCAATGCGAAAACCAGTGGCTACCTGTAAGGTACACATTAATGTGATCTGTAATCTTATGGCTTGTAAATGGTGATGATGATAATGATGATGAAGAAGTATATATTGTTAGAGGGCTAAAACATGTGAAACTTGTCAGAACAGGAATGGGTTGTTGTTTTTACTCACTGTCTCACCCAACCCGCTGCTCGACAGCAACTGTGGCTGCAATGGGACCCCACCCTCGGCCTGCGGAGTGTTTCCACCCAAGTGGCCCACCCTCCCTCCATAGTAACTGGACTGACCCATTCCTGTTCCAAACAAAAGGGGGTCTGCCAAAGGATTCCCCACAAGTCCAGTTTGCACCATACCCACTCCTCCACAGGGGGGGTTCATGTGAAGTCCCATTTGTGGACTCCCTCCCACAGGAACATGTTGTACTATTCCAGTTTCTGGAGCCACCTGAGCTGCCTGAAGCATACTGAAGCCAGAATAAGACACTCTGATTGTATGGGGTGGTAACTGAAAGACAGGAGTTTCACTGGAGGGATTAGCAGCTCCAAAAGTGGGAGTAGGTGCACCGTGGGAGGGCGCAAGGGGGAAACCACAAGGACTGCCAGGTAAGGGTGATGTTTCAGGAAGGGACACCCCTGCAACAGCACCTGATCTGACCACAGGGCCAGACGACATGCCCCTAGCTTTGAAAGCACCTGGGAAATTAGGAAAAGTGATGGGAGGATGGAGGGATGAGAGGGAAGGAAGTAAGGGGGAGGGGTATACAGTTCAAAGTTTTCCAGCAAAGAGAAAATGCACCAAAAGCAGAGCAGAGAGAAGGATGAGAAGAGTTATATATCTGCTGGTTAATATACACTAGTATCTATACAGGGTAACGTCAGTAGGTCACTAATGCTTACACACACGCGCACAGACACACACATACATAACAACTATACTCTACAGCAAGACCACAGGGGAGGGGTGGGTAGGCAAAACACATAATCACAACAATCTTTTCCATACAAACCTATTGATAAATATTTATTTGTCAGTCATGCTGTCCCCACCCCTTTCTCTGTCTCTCTCTCTCTCTCTCTGTCTCTCTCTCTCTCTCTCTCTGGACATAAGACTTCAGCTGAACAGTAGTGGAATGCATTTCTAACATCACTGCGTGTCTGATGTTTGGCATCTCAGTGATTTGTCAGTCTTGGAGGTTGATCATGCATCCATGTGAATCAAGCGCACCACAAGTAATTATACATGAAGCCTTTGTCAAAAATGGTCTTTTCCACCCAGAGCGAAGCATTTTTTCTGTCCTTACCGACGGCTTGTGTCTGGGCGGCGAGTGTGTTGATGAAGGGGCGTTGTTTGGGTTTGGGGTTAGAAGAAAACAGATCGTCCAAGTCAACCAGCGATGCCCCCGCTGAGCCCAAGAACGAAGCAGTCTTTCTATACATCTCCTCTCCTTGCACTGTACGCTTTCCTGCAATACAATAAAGGTCCAATTCTACTCTAAAAGGTGTTTTCTTCAGGTGGACAGGTCAGGGAGGAAGAGAGAGCAAAGCGGAAGAGAAGGGTTAATTGATTAAGATTGTTAGCTGACTGACTGATAGAAAGATGGAGGTGAAATGGAGAAAATGGAGGAAGATGGTCACACATGCAAATGACCATTAAATGTACACAAAAAAGGTGTATATTCATGCTGCCACACACACAGTTTAGTTTTTAGAGTCACCATTCTCAGCCGGCAGTCGGCATTTAGTAGACTTTAGTGGATTTAATCAGAGCGGAGAATTTCATTGCTGAAGCCAAAGCAGACAATGAGGGTTTACTCTAATGAGTAATGGATGGATCACAGATTCAAATCATTTGAGACAGTGTAAATTGTGCGTTACCTGTGGCATTGCTAGTTGCATTGCTCGGTGCACCCCAGGGATCATTAGTTTTAGATTCTCCGTCTCCAAAGGGGTCACTAGATGGGGAGGAGGCTGAGGGTGGAGCAGGTGAACCCCATGCATCATCTGTACTGGCTGGAGCTGAAGCTAAGTGGGAACATAGAACAGATAGAATGTAACAATAATATACTGCACATATAAAGTTTTAGTCTAATGGCTTTGTTATTTCTGTGATGAAATATTCTAAACACAAGGTTTATGTCCCAGCTTTTTCCACAGCTTTCTACCATATTATGCAACCTTCTTCAGTGAATAAAGTCAGGTGTCGTCATGTGACCCATGTACAAAATTTCAGAATTGGTTAACAAGTGGTCATCTATGGAGGGAAAATTGTAACCCTGTCTCTGTTAAAAGTTGGTCACTGGCATCAAATGTCAACACCCCCCTTGATCTCTGTCCAACTGTCCACTGACTGGTGGACCTGGTTGATGAATTTGAGACCTTCCCAGTCAACCACTAACAGACTCTTTCAATTGCTTATTATGGGGGTTCAGTGTCTTGCCTAAGGACACAGGAGGTGCTGGAGACCAACCCTGTGATTAGTCAATGACCCACTCTCCCTGCCATGCCACGGATGCCATGGTGACTCCTTGAGCCCTGAAGCCTTTCGCTAGATGTTCAAACAATCCAGCCACTTGATAAGTCCCATTGAGATGATTTCGTAACCACAGAGGTTACATTTCCCCCTTATCCATGTACGACCACTTGTTACCACAGAAGTTCTATGCTGACACCTCAGCAAATCCCATTCGCTGGAGGTTTTCGGAAAAAGCTAAAAAGTAAATCTTGAATTTGGAATATTTCCTCACTTAAATGTGTCCTACAGTTCCAAGAATAAATCTGAAACCACTTATTTGTTTGCTTCTTACCTGGGGCTCCCCATGGGTCATTGTCCAGTTTGGATGCATGCCCAAATGGATCAGAACTATCACCAGGTGAGGAGGCGCTTGCTCCATTACCCCAGGGATCTCCAGCCTTTGTTTCCTTTGGTGCTGAGGATGTCCCCCAGGGATCTTCCCCGGTGGCAGGTGGAGAGCTGGCAGGGGGTCCCCACGCATCTGCACTGCCTTGGGGCGAGCTCACTGGAGGGGCATTGAAGGGATCTGAGGCGTCATCTTTTGGTGCACTGGATGGTGCTGCAAATGGGTCCTCTTTAGGGGGTGTTGTTGGTGCAGCGAAGGGGTCATCTGTTGTAGGTTTGGATGATGCAGAGAAAGGATCCTCTTTAGGTGGTGTTGTTGGGGCAACAAAGGGGTCATCTTCTGGAGATTTAGATGGTGCTGAGAAAGGATCCTCTTTGGGTGGTGTTATTGGTGCAGCAAACGGGTCATCTTGAGCAGGTTTGGCTGGTGCAGAGAAAGGATCTTCTTTAGGCAGTGTTGTGGGAGCATTGAAGGGGTCATCTGATGCTGGTGCTGCAAATGGGTCTTCTTTAGGGGGTGTTGATGCTGGTGCTGTAAAGGGATCATCTTTTGGGGTACTGAATGGGTCATTTTTTGGGGCATTGAAATGATCATCTTTTGGCGCGTTAAATGGGTCATCTTTTGGGGCATTAAATGGATCATCTTTTGGGGCGTTAAATGGGTCATCTTTTGGGGTGTTGAAAGGATCATCCTTTGGGCTGTCAAAAGGATCGCCCTTTGGAGCACTGAATGGATCATCTTTAGGTGTATTAAATGGATCATTGTTAGACGAACTAAAAGGATCTGCTTTATCTTTTGGAGCAGCAAATGGATCCTCCTTGTCTTTGGGTGCATTGAAGGGGTCTGAACTGTCTTTTGGGGTGTTGAAAGGGTCATCTTTTGATGCACTAAATGGATCGGGTCCGTCTTTTGGTGCTGCAAAAGGATCTTCTCCATTCTTTGGCGCCGCAAATGGATCTTCGTCAGTTTTTGGTGCTGCAAATGGATATTCATCAGTTTTTGGTACTGCAAATGCATCTTCATCAGCTGTACTTGGAGCCACCCAAGGATCACTGCTAGCTGCTGTGTCAGTTGTGTCAGGTCTTGTGGGTGTGCCCCATGGATCTGTGGCCTCTTTAGGTTCTTTGGGGGCTCCCCATGGGTCTGGCTTCACTTCCTCCTTCTCCTCTGCCTTTTCCCTTCCCCAAACATCAACTTTAACATCATTGCCTTTGCCTGCATCCTCCCATTTCAGCTCATCTTCACTCATCTTGGCCTAGGACATTACAATAACACATTAGTAAAGTACACGCAAACACTTATTGATTGAACTGGTTCATTTGAGTCAAGTTGCACCTGGTACTTGGCCTACAGTATTTGGTAATCATAACTATCCTCACATCTGCATGCTGCATTTTTTGCACCAGATAATCTTGTTTTTGGTTGGAAAGGCCTAGGTTAACAGAACTTCCTGTGTGATTAAGGGAGAATTAATGGGAGAGTTTCTGAGCCATTTCTTCGATTGCTTCTCTTTTGACTGACGTTAGTGAAAACTTGACTCAAACTTTGCAGTGGTTTTGGTTGACTATCCCACACTTTATTAAAAACATGTTAGCCGATAAATGGCTCTTTAGCATGAAACAATGAATGATCAGGCAAATGTTCTCACAATGTATACCAGTACACTGTATAACAAGGTGTTTGAGGTCACATATCGTGGTGTTGTAGAACTGTGCTATTCTGTCCACTTGCTATAGCTGAACACTGTACTTGCTTAATTCTCACCCTTCTCTCTGCATCTTTCTTCTCAGCTTCCTGTTTGAGCCGTTCCTCTTTGCGGGCAGCGAAGGAAGCAGTCAAGTCAGCCACCGAGGGTATGTTGTCTAAGGATGGAAGCCCTGAGGCCCCGGCAACATAGCATGGCTTGTAGTTAGGATCCTTGACGGCATCAGAGGATGAGGCTGGTTAGAAGGGATGGAAAAGAGGTTGAATGAGATTTATGTGAGAGACGCAGATAAGTAAAGCGAGCTGTATTAAACTGTTGAAACAGTGGTTATTTAGCGGTGATGCTATAAGATAGAAGTGCTTACCAGCGGAACTTTTTGATGTCTTCTCTCTGGTCTTGAAGGCAAAGTCTCTTTCCTCCTTAAGTTTGTCATCATCCTCCATTAGAACAAGGACAGTCTTAGCCTTCTCTCTCACATTCACACCCTGGGACAGATATGTGTGCATTAGACTTTGATTTGGCTTTAACCATTGG
>NW_019525091.1:375945-376364 GCF_002814215.2 Seriola lalandi dorsalis | reverse complement strand
CTGCACTGGTTTAGCAAAGGGACGGTATATCTGGAGTTCTACATTATAAATAAAGAAGTAAGAAAATGTGCAATTGAGCAATAAAGTCATAGATTTTCAGGTTCCAGTCGAGATCATTTACTGATAAATATATTCTTCTTGTCAAGGGTTGCGAGGTAAGTTGGACCCAAATGCAGTCAACTCTTGGGAGACGGTGCAGGCAGGTTTATTAACAAAAATCCAGACGTGAACGTGACATGAACAAACCCTGAACTAAACAGACGAACCGACACAGACAAAGGGAAGCACAAGGACTATATAGACAAGGGAGGCAAGGGTGATTGAACACAGGTGAAACACATTAGGGCGAGTCAGACAATCACCACACAGAAACAGGACCTTGACAAGAAGCAACACACAGACACACAAGGAAACCAATA
>NW_019525091.1:375186-375895 GCF_002814215.2 Seriola lalandi dorsalis | reverse complement strand
AGAGAGAGAGAGAGAGAGAGAGAGACTATATTTTACTTCATATTCACTGTAATGTTAAATGACATTCAAACAAACATGCTGCTGTAAAACTGCAGCAGACCATGGGTTACCTGTTCTCAGCAGAGAGCTCTTCCCAGAGTTCACGAACATCTTCAGCCACTCAGGACAGAGCTGGGTGAGGAGGCTCTTAATGTGAGCTAACGCAGCTTTGTCAGTGTCCCACTTGTGTTTGGTGATGAGTGCCTGTGGTTTCTGAGCGATCCATGTCTCTGTCTTTACATAAATGCCATGAAATCTTCTCCATCATAACCGAACTGATTATAACCGTTAACTTCTTCAGTCTCATCGTCCAATTCACAGCCAAACATCCTCTGGTAAATGTGGACACCTGAGACAGAGACAGATAATATGTTATTACATACAATGTACAGTATATGATTTGATTGTATTTTTTTACAACATTACAACATTTAAAAAAGTTTGAAAGTGAGCAAACCTCTGTTTGATCTCCGCTCTCCGTGTCTGTGTGGTGCAGACTGTGTTTTCTCTCCATGTGACACTAACCATACTTGAATGGTGCAGTGCGCTGAGTTGTACTGTACTGTAAATAGTGGATTCCAAAAAAAGCGTGTGTGTGTGTGTGTGTGTGTGTGTGTGTGTGTGCGCGCGCGCGCTTGTGTTCATGACAGGTGTCTACATCTGTTTGCTG
>NW_019525091.1:362719-375136 GCF_002814215.2 Seriola lalandi dorsalis | reverse complement strand
ATCTTAAAAAATAACAGGAGACTAAAGTGGCATTATTTGATGCATTAGGATACTATTTAAGCTTTAACTAACGCCGGTACACACACACACACACACACACACACACACACACACACACACACACACACACACACACACACACACAACTGAATAAATGAGTCACAACCACAACTCCCACATCAATAACAGTTGAGTCAAGATGGCGGCTGAGGGCGAGTACGAGTCGATCCTGTGTGTTAAACCCGATGTCAACGTTTATCGCATCCCGCCGCGAGCTTCAAACCGCGCATACAGGTAAAGAAACAACCGTCGGTCGCCAACTGCGCCGTTAAATATGGTGTAACGGTGTTTGGTGTCGCCCGCTGCGGGCATTTCACTTTCACTGCTCGCTGTCAGTAGTTACATGCTTTCAAAGTACAAAGAGGGAGCACTGGGTCTGTGTTGTTGTTTCTGGAGGCACCGGGGATGAAAATACGTCTCCAGTTTTAGACGTGAAGAGACGGTTAGAGGTTTGGTGTGTTTTCTGTGCCGCTTTGTTGTTCAGAGCCGTTGGGCTGTCAGAGATGTGACGGGGGTATTTGTCATCATGCCGGGTCGATACGGGCGATTTGCCAGGACTGTCCCACTCTCCTGCGTGACAGCTCGGATCTCTGTACACACTGATGAATTGAGAAGCAACGGTTTTTCCCCAAGGCTTTTCTGTCCACAATGTGCTTTTTGATTGAGATTGATAATTTCAGATTAAAAGTTTATGCCCACCCCTGGGTCACTGCATGCCACATTTGAGACAGTCTGTAAACACTGTCTGGATGGGAATGCAGGGAAGGAAATCACACCATGAATTTAATAAGATGCTTGTTAAAACGGCCATTATCACCCCCATAGTTTATCATTTGGCCCATTACAGATATTCCTTACTACAAAATAGAGATTTTAAAGAGAGGTGAATGTATGTGTTTGTGTTGAGCTACCTTTTATATTCATGCCTAAACCCTAATACTAGAGCAGCAATGATTAGTTGATTAATCAGTTAGTGAATTGCCAGAACATTTAATCAGATCCAGATATTAAACTGCAGATTAATTGATAATGAAAATAAGTATTAGTTACAGCCTAATAGTATAAACTAATAATAACAAACTAGTGTGTATTGTAACATTAGTGTGAGTCAGTGGTTCCTAATATGCAGGTCAGGACCTGGGGGGTGTTAAGATGAACCAGAGGGATCAAAAAATAATTTAAATGGTTGATTAATCATTTAAAATAATTTTTCAAGCACAAATGCAAAACATTTCCAGCTTCCAGCTTCACAGTTGTGAGGATTTGCTGTTTTGAAACTGAATATCTTTATGTTTTTGACTGTTGATCAGACAAAATCATTTTTGATTACATTGACCTTCATGAAATTATAAATTGCTTTTTCATTATTTTTTGTTATTCTTTTGGCCAAATGAATGATCGGTTGAACCAAAATCAGAAAATAATCAGCACAATACGGATAATGAAATAATTGTTTGTTGCAGCCATAAATTAAAGATTTAGACTTCTTACCTGAAAAAACTTAAAATCTACAGTAGATAACACCACAAGCCAAAAAGGAGTGGGCAGTATTTCTTGTAGAAGTACAACTGAGGTTTGTTTATACAGTCATTTCTATTCTTCTATCTCAATTTCTCGTTATTGTACATGTTTTAAATACATTTAAATTGATAGTAATTATTCAAACAAAAAAGTAAAAAATTCCCTGGTTCTCATTTGTGAGGATGTGTTGCATCGACTTTGGGAACTTGTAACAGACATTTTCACTACTCTCCGACATTGTAGAGACCAAGCAATTAATAGAGAAAATAATCAGTATATTGATTGATGATGAAAATAGCCGTCAGTTGCAGCTCTGAAATTTTGGCATTAAACCATCTCTGCAGGGCTGCTGACTGGAAGCTGGACACTCCAGACTGGTCCGGTCGAATGAGGATCACAGCCAAGGGTAAAGTGGCATTCATCAAACTGGAGGACAAAGTCTCAGGTATGCTCTTCATTGTTTATTATACTTAAACCTGCATTAAGTAATATCTTTTACAATAAGCCGGATTCAGCCTCAGACTCCCTGTAATTTGAATGTACTCATGCTCATTCTCCTAGTTTTCCAGACTATAAAAAATAAAGGAAAGAAAAGATACAACAGAGGACACCTGCTCCCAGCACATAAGCTGAATGTGCAATACTTGCCCAGTATACATTCTGTCATAGGTGACTCCTGAAAAAGCTGAATATGGGAGGATGAGATGATGTAGTGTTGTGGTCACTGTTCTGACACATGGTTCCCTGTCGTCACTTGTTTCACCTGCCCTCTGGTCCTGCAGGTGAGCTGTTTGCACAGGCACCAGTTAAAGAGTATCCCGGTGTTGCCGTGGAAACCGTCAGCGACTCCAGCCGATACTTTGTCCTGCGGATACAGGATGACAACGGTGAGGATGAGAAAGTTATGAAAATGATTTATTGAATGAATAATTTTTTTTTCCCACAATCCTGCCTGTTTGCTCTAAATTTCCTTTCAGCGGGTGGATTTAAGGCGTTTTATGTTCATCTCTTGTCTGCAGGTCGCAGTGCTTTCATCGGAGTTGGCTTCGGGGACCGAGGAGACGCCTTTGACTTTAATGTGGCTTTGCAGGACCATTTCAAGTAAGCAGGTGGTGGGTGGTTTTATGGTCAACCTGTGAAAACTCTCTCTTCCTTGTAATGTAGAGGCAGGGGATTGTACTTTCAGTCCTTGTCCGGACTCTCACAGTTTGGTGTCGTACATTCTGAGCGTCGATATTTCCTTCTGAAATCCATTTTCCTATAAACATTTGCTCAGCCGTAACCATCTGCAGCACAACCCTGCAGTCTGTGCCAAAACAAGATCGTTGTCAAGAGAGAGCCGCTTGTAAGCTGCATGCTGTGGTTGTCCTAAAAAACTGCTGAGGTGCATTGTTTATTTCTGTATCAGCTGCTGATGGTGTGTGTATGCGTCTTCCCCTCCCTGCAGATGGGTGAAACAGGAGAATGAAATCAGTAAAAGCGCCCAGCTCGGGGATTCAGGACCTAAACTGGATTTGGGATTTAAAGAGGGACAGACCATCACACTTAACATAGGGGTGAGAACCAGTTTGTCAAACATCACAGCATCAAGCTTTTCCTCATTTCTCAAATTGGATTCAAATAAACTGAGACAGCTGAGGAGTATAAAAAACAATAGTATATTAATCAGTGGTTTTGTAATTGGATTAGACCGCAAGTGGTTGCAATAAATCATAAATGGCACATTACTTTAAAACTATGAGTAGAGCTGAAGTGCAACTGGACATCCAGAGCAATGTTGTCCATTTGTGGTTCACAGAGTTCAAATTTTAATTCTGTTAAAAATAATGGAAAAAAATTGAGGAAATAAAATATTTAAATAAAAATATAAAATATATATAAATAAAAACAGAACTATCTATAACTATGCTGGCTTGTTTTGTAAGTATAGTGGTGTTAAAAGGCATTAAGATTAATGTTGTGAAGAAACAAGTGGTTAAAACCCAAATATAACAAACATAAAAACACTTTCTGAGATAATAATAAATCGGACAGAATGTTCATGTTTCATTTGCATAATTTTTCTTTTCTCCATCTCCAGCAAGGTAAAAAGAGGGATAAGCCCCGCCCTCAAAGCTCAGGTGGATTTGGACTCCTCCCACCACCACCTGGAGGCAAGATAGCCCCTCCCCCTTCCTCAGGCTCATCCAATCACAACATAGTCCCTCAGACAGGAGGCATGGTAACAGGTAGATGGCGCTACATGCACCTATTGTATTTTAAAGTTGCACCAGGCTGTAAATCCCCATCTGCGCATCAGTATTTCACACCAGTGATTATAGCCGACATGAGTTTGATGAATTTGATGTCGACAAATGTGACAGAATTATATTTAATTATATTGCAAGTTGACGTCTTTCCAATCAGTCACACGGGAGGCTCGTATCTGTTTCAGCCCCACTTTGTGTTTCAGGCTATATTTCACATAAGAATCTTGCCTTGTGCAGCTTTAACCTACAGAAGTGAAGTGACCTATTTCCGTCGTCACTGTGTTAATTAGTGACTGTTAAATGACTCGTACGTCTTTGAGCCTCAGGCTGCAGAAAATAAGCAAAATGTGTGTCAGTTTGTGAGCTACTTTAAATGAGCGCTGTGATTCTTCCTCTGTGTGTGTGTGTGTGTGTGTGTGTGTGTGTGTGTGTGTGTGTGTGTGTGTGTGTCAGGCTGCCTGCTGGAGCTGGACAGCAGTAATTCTAACACAGTGGTTCAGTCAAACCCTAGTTCAGATCTTTGGGGAGACTTCTCTGCTCCTGCAAGGTAGACGGCTAATCTTCTGTTATATATGACAGTATATAATATTCAATATATGACATTATACACCAGAAAATTAAACAATCTTGTCTTACCTAATTTTTTAGTAATTATACTTTAAATTACAGTCATTCATTTTCACATCATACCATTGTGTCATAAATTGTTGGTAAAGTATTTCTAATTTATAGTAAGAAAGATGAAAAACACTGGCATTGTTTACAAATAACTGATATAATTTCATCAGAATGTGTAGAAAAATAACTAACGTCAGGTTGTGTGTTTTCAGCTCTGTTCCAGCTCCGTCTCGACCACAGAACGCCGCAAACTGGATCCAGTTCTAAGCTGCTGTCCGCTCCGTCGGTCGTGATTTCCATCTCACCTGCATCTGTGTCAGTAGCTTCCTGTGCATCACACTGAGCGTAACTCCCTCACCCTGATCCCCAAAGCAGAGGCGTGAAACACCACAGAGCTCTAGAAACAACAACTCACGACAGAAAGAGTCATAGTTCTTTCACATATTCCTGACAGGAAATGAAGCATTAACGTGTTGAAGCCATTATTACTGATATGAGCCATTTCCAATTATATTCAAGGGCTATGTGTGACCTCCTGAGTAGCAGGTGCTCCTCTGTTATGTGTCTGCTGCGCCTCCCCAGTAGATGGCTCCCTGAGCAGAGCTTCAGCTTTGATCTGGAATGTTTGTTGTCGCAGCAACGGCTCCCCCTGCAGGCACTGCAAAGCACTACACCTCAAGAGAAGACACCAGTGCTCTCTGCAGCCTACTGTGAATCAAGTGCAAGGAATTAATGTAGGCCATTTTGACAGTTTACAATTGGCACTTAGATGTTATTTTTGTAAATCAACCTTATTTCTGTTGAAGTTGAGTTTTTTTCTGACTAATTAATCAGTATAAATTGTAAAATAAGAACAGTTTAAGACACATTACACTGTTTTACCTCAGTTGCAAGATTTCTTTTCCCACTAAGAAAACCAAGATTTTTAGATTGAGCAGGGGGTTAAATGTCGTTCCCGTCCTCACACTGTGAATTAAGGAGTGTCCTTGACCTGGAGGAAACTTGTCAATCTAAATCAAATCTCAAAATTTCTGTATTTAAAATGGCTACCGTTGGTCCAAAGTGTGGTTTGATTACATAAAGATAATATAAAAAGGGACTTAAAGATAATATTTCCAAACCTTCCTATTAGACTTTCTTTAATGGATATGAAAATGTATCCACATATTTATCGCCACTGGAATCAGGTACCAATTGTACAGTATTTTAGTGTGTTTCTAGAGTCACTGAGCTCACTTAAAAGTGGGCTGACATATGGTAGACAAAATGTTTTAAAATGTCTTCATAGGAATATTACATGAACATTCCTCCCTGCCATATTAATCTATGAATTTCTGTTTACAATGTAAAATCATATTTGCGTTTACGACTGGGTGCCTATTATCAGCAGGTTTGTTTTGCTGCAGTGAAATCAGTGGCCAAATCCACACATGCATTCTTTACTTTCATACTTTATTAGAGAATTGAATAAGATAAGAATGAAATATATCTTTCTGCTGAATTTGACGATGGGTGTTTGTCTGCAGGCAGTAAATTAAAACTACTTAAATACTTCGTGGCCTTCTTCACCCCCAATCAGCCAATCAACTTGCCCATTTCTATCAAAGCAGGAATCAGAAAGTCCTATTTTGCCTTGAAAACCAATCACATTCCTTCAAGCCCGTTTGTGAGATGACTGGAGGGAAGCTCTAATGTGGGCAGGTCAAATCATAGCTTCACTTTCTGCATTACATATTAATATCACCCAGATTTAACGTTGAATGTTAAGAAAGTTGTGTTGTTGCACCGCCTACACCTCCCAAACATTCCTCCACCTACAACCAGTTTTATGTTGAAGAGGATTTATCATCTCATTGTAATGTGATGTTTACAGGCAGATTCAGTGGAAGGAGTGCGATCGCTACAGACGTGCACATGCATCCCATTTACCTGCTTTTTTTTTCATGTTTGTGAAATGATCATGAAGCAAAAATGTTTCTGGAAAGCAAACTGTACTTTTGTTTTATGGAAATGAGAAAAAAAATGTGGATTAGGAAATGCATGAATTATATAAGTCCAGCTAGAGAGGCAGAAGCTCCCAAACAGAGCCCACAATCTGAGGAAAATATATGGAACTTAAAGGAATAGTTCAACATTTTGGGAAATTAGAAATATTCTTTGTTTTCTTGCTGACAGTTGGATGAGAGGATGAATACCACTCTCATGTCAGTACATTTAATATAAAGATAGAGCTAGCCGCTGGTTAGCATAGCTTAGCCTAAATACTGTAAACAATTAGCCTGGCTCTGTCTCAAGGAAACAAACTTAATATCTCTCTAATCAACATGTTTTTGTTTGTTTATTTATATTTCCCAAAAAGTTGATTTGTTCCTGTAATTAATTATATCAGAGTGATATTCTACCTTAACTAAATTATGTGAAGTGAAAACAAGCGACTCTTTCCCTGAACCCATGTGCACTGTAAGAGATTCGAACACACTGGTCTCAGGACTGAAGGCGGGAAAAACAAAACCTGATGATTGTTACTTCATCTGATGAATGTCTTAATGGCAGCAAATGATATGTTAATGTTGACCTGAGGCTTTGGCTGATTGTGACTTTAGACGGTGTTTACAGGAAATCGTTGTGAACGTTTCTTGACTGTGAATTCATTTTGTTTGCATAGATTCTTTTAAGGTTTGCTGTGATCAGATCACATGAACTGTATTTAATTGGCATTAAGAGATATAGGGCTGATTGATATACGATATGTTGATATGTGTGTTGTGTTTACATTGCTCATGTTTGCTGGCTAAAAAAAAAATATAAAAAATTGTCTCCCATTTCTCACTCATTCCACTCTGGCTGTGAAATCACTGGACTAACACTTTTGATTTATGACCAATTTAATGAGAAAGAGGCAATAAATCCTTTCAAAGGATGGATGATGATTGTGGTGTGATTCTTAATGTGAATACTGAGAGCTCTTGCACAGCATTGCAAATAGTGAAGATACTTCAGATTCCTTTGGTTTACACTGCTTTTGGAGAAACTATTTCTTTCTGGTATAATCTGAATTAATTTCTTTTCTGATGGACTATACATTCCAATCCTGAGGATGGTGCTAAAACCATTGACATGTCCTGACTCCAGTAAATTGAAAAATGGATGATGGATTATATTCCTGTTATCTGAAGGTAAAGAGGGAGACGACACAAATGTGACATAACGGGGTCACTGGGAGCTACAGGCCACCCAAGTCATATTTAGTGAGTGGGTGATGAATTGGCCTTCAACATGACAGTTAGTGGTGAGGAAAAGGCAACTTGTTGTTTCTGTTAAAGGATAGCTTTTGTCATATTCGTCTAGACTGAACTAGGCCTACTGATCTATTTAAAGTTGTTAAAAATATCTTTCATCTTCACTTCTTTTTTGTCGAAGGCTCTGTTTCAGGAGCACCTTGTTCTCACACACACACACACACACAGTTACAGTACAGCCTGTTCTACTTGCCTGTGAGTTATGGTTCTGTTCAAGGGCATCCCTCAGGCCCTGTTCAGACCAGGTGTTAACATCCGTCTCAGGTGATCTGATCACAAGTGGACAAGTTCAGGTGTGGAAGCACCCATAATGCACTGAGGGTGCATGTTTATTTTATTTAACCTTTATCTATTCAGGTAAATCCCATTGAGATAGAAATCTCATTTTCAAGAGAGACCTGAATGTTCATAAGAAATATAATAAAAACATGGACAAAAAAAAAAAAGAAAAAAAAAAGGACATCACAATTTAAATAACAAATTAGGAAATTAGAAACTGTAATAGAAAATACACAATGAAACTTTTAAACATATAAGATACCACTGTGAATAAAGCACATTCAACAGTCATCACTTTGCAGTCCCAATAGGTTTTATAATGAATGATTATGATGAAACTATAATTTTACTGTAGATCTGTGTGTAGCACGATTCGCTCAACTCCTCTCTCTCTCAAACACAAACACACACACACACACACACACACACACACACACACACACACACACACACACACACACACTGCATTGGCTAAAAACAACAACACATACTTAATAAAGTGGGGAAGTGAGCTCCAATCACAAGTGCTCACTGGAGACGTGTTTTAAAGCTGACCATTTGTGATCTGATCACTGCAGACACATGCAGTGCTGCAAGAAACAAAAAGGTTGGAATTTGGCAACAGCCTATCTACAAAAATGATAGTCCCAGTGATATATCAGTGTCCTGTCACGATTGGGGACACAAAGGGAGTAGTGCAAAATGTTTTAATTACAAAAAAGCGACTACTTACAAAACACTGGTAAACCAACTGAACAGGAAGCCGAGGCATGAGGGTACATAAGGAATTACAACTGGAGACACAGGGGACAACAACA
This sequence comes from Seriola lalandi dorsalis, assembly GCF_002814215.2. Classification (NCBI taxonomy): domain Eukaryota; kingdom Metazoa; phylum Chordata; class Actinopteri; order Carangiformes; family Carangidae; genus Seriola; species Seriola lalandi. The sequence continues at coordinate 366,292 of NW_019525091.1, read as the reverse complement.
GCAGACGGACCGACCCAGACAAAGAGGAGCACAGAGACTGAACAGACACAAGGGAGGCAAAGGTGACTGAACACAGGTGAAACACATTAGGGCGGGGCAGACAATCAACAAGGAGGGAAACAGGACAAAGACAGGAAGTACAAACATCAAGAGACACACAAAGAAACTGACTACAAAATAAAACAGGAAATAACAAAATCCAAACATAAATTGTCCGTCATGGTAAACCAGGACGTGTCCAGGAGCCGCTGCTCGTATTTTCTCGAGGCGAGAGCGAGCAGCCAGGTGTGAACAGGGCCTTAGAGGTGGAAAACACTGATCTCTCACTTTTCCCACATGGGAATCAAACCCACATCTTTCCAATCACAAGCTTGTCTAACGTTGAGGCCAACTCTCAGAGGCGCTTTTATACTTCTTCTTGGGTAAAACTTTGACTGTCTGACCTTTTAACAGAGTATTTCAGTTTGTGTCACTGCTGCTTTTACATGAATAAAAGTGAGAGATCCCTCCATCCATCGCAGACTCTGCAAGGAGCCAGTCGGAGAAGAATGAGATGCAGTCGCAGCAGAAGTGAGAAATATTGCCTGAGGTCAGGACATGACTGGACACACTGAGCCGTAACTTTTAGCTCTGCTGACAGTCAGAAAAAGAGAGCAACAGACAGCTGGACAGCAGACTGCTGGCCTCCTCTGACCTTCATCAGGAGCACGATTCGTCTTCCTCTGATTTTCCTCTCTTCACCGCTGAGGCCGTTTTAGCCTTTAGGTATTTGTCAACGTTAACTAGCGCCGAACATGTCTGATCACAGGTCTGAACTGTGCGGACGTGTGGATGCATGACTGTGCATGTGAATGAGATTTGCCTGAGTGTGTTTCAGAGTGCAGACCTGTTCTGAATGTGCTATATGTGACCTTAAGTGTGTATAAGTCCCACTGCGTTTTGGATCTGGGTCACCTCCTGCTCTGTAATCGACACCGAGCAGCACATCTCTTCAAAACAACATCACACGTGACATTTTGATGAATTCACCTGGATCTGTGCCCCAGCCTTCATCAGTGATCATCAGTTTAACGAGGGGTCAAATTTAAAGGTCCAACCTGTAACTTAAATAGAAACTGTACAATCCTGATCACTATTTTCGTCTTTAATCTAAAAGTTTTTTTAATAGAATTTTTGGATCCTCACTCACTTTAACATAAGATGCCATGCTGTACTGAAGTGGAGCTTTGGACTGAATGTTAACTGCAACATGCTAACACGCTCACATCAACATGCTGCTGTTATGAAAGTATCATCTTTAGCATGTTCAACATCTAAACTTAGCGTGTTAGCATGCAGAAATTTGCTGGTGGTGCTACAGGAAAAGCCAGGGGATCCGAAAGTCATTAGGATTTATCCTCTGGGCACCATGAATGCACATTTGCATTCCCTGATTGACCCATGGACATTGCTATTTTTAGTTCCACTCCACAAGCATTGCTAAAAAATGAGGCTACATCATTGTTCTCAATAACTGTTTGTTGTAATTAAGTATTTTTCTCTGTAACTGATTAAAAAAAACAACAACAACCATGTCAACATACATTATGAAACTGGCGTCATCGCTGCAAAATGAAGGCTTGTGGTTTTATCACAGAGTCAGTGTGGTACAGGGCAGACAGACAGACAGACAGACAGACAGACAGACAGACAGACAGACAGACAGACATACTAGGTGGCCAACACGCTCCTGGACGACTTAGGTCACAGAGTCTAATCTTAGCTTAGCATCACTTTCAAAGCTACATACATCACCACGTCATAAACTAAACGGACAAGTACATTTTTTATTTGGCTCGAGGCTGTTCTCATCGCAGCCTCGTCAGAAAACGACATGTCCTTTTGCGTCCTCTGGATCCAGACGAGGTTCCTGTGTGTGTGTGTGTGTGTGTGTGTGTGTGTGTGTGTCCACGAGCTGCTGGAAAACTCCAACGCCAGCAGAACTCAGAGTTCAAGTCAGTTACTAAAGTGTTTTTTAGTGACAGCAGTAGGACTCTTGAAATGACAATATTGGTTGGTTTGGTCTCCTTCTGTCCAGACTGAAATATTGCTGTTTAATTTCGTGCCAACGTTTGTGGTCCCCAGAAAACAACTGAGTCAGTGAATCCCTGATAGTACCTGTATTTTAAGACAAATTTAACCACTCGTCTCAACATGGACTCAGTGACGCCGCTGTGGACTGAAAAGGTCCAGGAAGACACACCATTAATTCACCGTCATGTATCTGAAAGGTAGAAACTTCAAAGATAATTCCTGTTTATTACAACTTAGAAGTTTTGGCCATTATTTCTACAGGTTACGCACATTCTCACGTCAGGATTAAACCAGAAGAACAGGATGACATAAGATGATGGAATTAAAAGAGCAAAGTGTTAAAATACTATCATGTATTCATGATGTGTCCTCTTGTCAACTTCTAGCATTTCTTTTTCTCACCTTCTCACACACACTTAAACTAGACAAATACACACACACACACACACACACACACACACACACACACACACACACACACACACACACACACAAACTGTTGCACAACCCTGGCATACTTAAGTCACATAGCGTTAATGCAACATATCAGGTGAAATGTCAGGAGAGGAATGTGGATCAGAATAGTTTGCAGGGCACCGGTCACTGCCCCCCACCCCACACACACACACACACACACACACACACACAAAGACACACACTTTAATACTGTCGGACCCACTCTCTAAGTGTGATACGATAATCAAACTGTCTCACATTAACAAGCTTGCTAATTCATGAGTTTTGGCTCTGGCCGGTTTGAGAGATAACTTGGAGATGCTCCTCCTCACAGATGATCTCTTTATTTAAACTCTGCCTCATTACGTCAAGAATCTTTTTGTTGGTTCAGACCAGGAGCTGACGCACCACACCACACAGGATGTTGCGGTGATTTAGGTGCTGTTGGGGTAAGCAGGGGGTCAAAGGTCAAAGGTTAGAGTCACTCATCATCACTTTTTGCTTTGAAGTTTTCAGTGAAACCTGAGCCAACACCTCGAGGTGGAGGTATGTGTGTGTGTGTGTGTGTGTGTGTGTGTGTGTCAGGAGGGTTCATGGGCAGTGGCTCAGTGTGTGATTATCTGTAGGTAACAGGCTTGTGCAGGTGTGTGTCTGAGTACTTAAATGTGTCATGTCACACCTGCATCACCTCTGTTTGACTGAACCAAGCCTTAAAAACATTTTAAATATGTCTTTATATGTACATACAGTACGTCCCCATTGCTTATAGGTTAAAAACCTTGTATCTCCACATCGTCAGCTTTTCAAGAACTGAAGCAGCCAACCTTGTTTTTAGCTTTACAACCATGAATGTCTGAGTTTACCCAACTGATGTGGAAACTGTTTCCCATGCAAACTGATACGTGACTAAAAATGGATTTACAAGGTTTCATTGAGTAAAACATGATATGTACCTGTACGTATGGAGCGTGTAGATGATATATGCAGAGTCGTCACTGAGGCCTCAGAGTGTGTGTGTGTGTGTGTGTGTGTGTGTGTGTGTGT
>NW_019525091.1:357518-362699 GCF_002814215.2 Seriola lalandi dorsalis | reverse complement strand
GTGGGCGGGGGGGGGGCTGGATCTGGTCCGAGGCTTCATCTTTCCTCAGCGCTGTATTTACTATTTAAACTCTCTGTGATGCTTTGATCGCAGCTCTCCTTTTATAGTTCGTCTTCTGGACGGCCAAGATAAATCACATGGTCAAAAAAACAATTTGTCATTCAGCAGTCTTTCTGTGTTCTTGTGGTTTACTTTCTTATTCTCAGACAAATCAACATCGACTACAACAGGTGTAGAAGTTGAAACCTTAAGAGGATCTTAAGAGTCCAGAGACTAGAGAGAGACTCAGATCCAGTCTGTAACATTGAGATTATGTCTGTTATGTCTCACACTCCGGGATCATTGGGGCAGATAATGAAGTGCTGCAGGAATGACTTGTAAAACAGAAGTTAGCATTTTAGCATTTCCAGTTCCCTCGTCCAGAAGCCGTTGGGTTTCTGGTTAGAAGACTAAAATAAGGTCTGTGGTTAACACAAGCTCAAGACTGTTTCACATTTGATTCTACAATCTAAAATACATCAGTAACTTACGGTGGCCCTGAGAGCTCAAAACACATGCAAACACACAAACATCTTCATCAATTTGACAACGAATGCGCTGCAGGAAGTCGTGTCGGTTACCTGTGATAAGGAGCTCATTCTGAACAAAAGATGAACATGTTCTAGCGAATATTTAGTCAATGAAATGTTCACACAACAGCACATATTTGACCAATTATTTTGTTGACATTTTAGGGGAAGCTGAGCTTCCCTTGCAGTCTTAGAGCAATCGCCACTGGTCCAGTGTGTGTTTTCTGCTCTGGCCTCAGAGGGTGGTAATGAGCCGAATACTCCGTGGTGCAACAGAATGAGGTGAAAAGACAACACACAACAGTTCAAACACTTTTGTTTTTTACTTTAAGGTCCCTCGGTTCTCTAAGGTTGTTTTCGTAGATGTACGTCTGGCTAACTTCCTCACATCTGCAGACATATCACTGAGCTTTTCTATGGAACTAACTGGAATTGCCACTGCATTGGATGAAACATAAAATCAACATAACAGCTTTGAGTAATATTAACAGGAAATAAAGATGTAGCCTATTGGCTCAGTGCTTCAGTTTTCCCCCGCTATGATTCAGTGTCAGATCTTTACTTATGGTCATGTGGAAGGAACGAGTATATTTAACAACCTTACATAGGCTGAGTAGATTTATCCTCTTTGTTTTTGTTTTCACCTCCGCTTGTTATTTACGCCTCCTCTGGTTTTTATTAGACTGGGCAGCGGTTCAGGATTCTGCGGCCTCCGCTGCTCCCGCTCCCCCTCTGACCCCCACCCACCCTCCACCCCCACTCCGTAAATGCTGCGGAATTTCCCGTTTCCATAGAAGAGGCAAAGATCAAAAGTTTTCTGGCAAACAACGGGTACAGTAGGAGGTCCTGCCAACTCCCCCAGCCTGGGAAACAGAGACCAGAAGAGAGTGCTGATAAGCTACTTAGCATGCAGCTTCAAATAAAGGAACGCTGGTACTGGCCAATCAAAGTGTGCAGATAATTACTCTGTTTACCTTCTAAGAGCAATGTTTGCATTCAGTTAATTATCGGTGTTTGGTGTCAGTGGTTCACTGTGTCTGTGCTGAAATCTGCCTCTCCAGTTTGTGTCCAGCTCATTGTGTTTGCATGAGAAAATGTGCTCAGTGTGTGACTTGGCTGGACACTGAGCCGTGGCCCGCGGCACATACACGGTGCTGAAAGATCTTAGTGTCAAATTTACGACTACCGATCTATTTTTGAAAACATCAGGGGAAGCTCTCCAGATGGTCCTCACTGTGTGTGTGTGTGTGTGTGTGTGTGTGTGTAGTCATCAGTGTATGTGATCTATTTGCATTGGTGTATAATATTACAAGGATATAAGTGCGCCAGGACATGTTTTTTAGGTCAGCGTACTCACTAAATCAATATAAAAATCTATTTATTTGCTGATCAGTAGCAGTTGTGAGTCTTTTTGATGCACAGTAATAATATTGGACAGTTCATTGTACTATCACACTGTTATTCGAAAAAGAGCATTTTACAAAAAATTGTATTTAAATTACATTTTATAAACTGCATGTCTGTAAAGTGGGTACAATTACATAAATACACAAGTATTTTACATTGTACATTTACATTGTAACCCGTGAAAGGCAGTATAACTGTTATGTAATATTTAATTTAATGTATTAAATCATAATTTCATACATTCAATTCTGATGTGATGTGTAAGGAACATTCAGCCATACAAAATAATAGAAGACACAGTTTTGTAATTATGTACAAAGTGCTACAGCAACAGCTTAGGATAAGTGCTAATGTTAAAGTACAAAATAACGCTGCTAAAAGTTGAAATATACAGTGAACCGCTAACACACGTGCTACTAAAATATTGGTAACGGATAAGTCTTTACTTTCAGAAAGGCTGATGATGTTCGATTTAAATGCATTTTTTCTGTCTGTGGTTGTATTCAAACTGGACGAGTTTATGGCTGTAAAACTGTGCACGGCTGCAGTGTGTGTACAGTTCATAGCCGACTATGACGTATTACACATTCAGAAGTCTGGACCTAAATATAGATGCAGCGTGTTAAAGAGGTGTCTTTTTCAAGGACATGATATACCATTACAGCACTTAAGTCATCTCCAGAAATGCAACTGTTGCACTATTTTTTTTCAAGCTGATATAAGATACAATTATTGCTATATTCAATATTAATAATTAATATAAAAAATTAGCAAAATCAATTAATTAATGGCCAAAAACAAATAATACCCTGATCAAAACAGCTGTGAACCTCCCACAGTCCCGTTAGTTTCTCCAAATTGAAAGCAGATTTCCCATAAACCCTGTTGTTTCCATTTAACGAAGGGGATTTTCCCAAAGTTGCTTTCGTCACGTTTGAAGGGGTTAAATGTGTGGGAAGGAATTTTTCCACCTGCCACTTTTGACTTGTGACGAAAAATGGCCATCGAGTGCGAGGTGATGTCCTCAAATGACTTGTTTTGACCAAAAGATACGAAGCTATTAGATACATTTAAAGTTATGTAAACAAAACAAACAAACAGCTAATGCTAATAACCTTTTACCAGGTTGAACCATAAATGTTTTGCTTTTTTACTTGGTCACTTGTGTGCAAGCTTTATATCACAGTGTAGGCTACTCATGACCACAATGGTTTCTTGAAAAGCAACAAAGTCTGTTTGCTAAAGTACAAACAAATATTTGAGAGGTTTGATAAAATAAACCCAATATAACATTGAGATAATTCATCATGGTCTCATCAAGTGCATAAACAGTCTGTGTTTATCTCTCTCCTCTTCCCTCCATCTCCTTCATGTTTCTGATCGCACCTTTCCCTCTGCTCTTCTTCCTCTCCTCCTCCAGCCTCACCCTCTCCTTCTCCATCATCCAGTCTCCCCCGAGGTAACTCAGCGCGTCCTCAGGCCGTCCACGAAGCCGGGGCCTCGGGTCGAGGAGCGCCTGGAAGAAGGAGCAGGCCAGCGGGGTGAAACATGCAAACTGGGGTGCTGTGGGAAGGCGGTCCTTCTTTCCAAGTTCTGGTCCATCTAAATCGATGGCATCCTGCACGCTCTCTGTATGCGGCTCTGCCCACACGTCCAGTTCATCTTCAGGGCCTTTCGCTGTGTCAAACCACTCCCGATATTTCAGGTATGAGCGGCAGTCGCTGGCTGTTTCCGCCCAGGGATGACTGCCAGTGAGCATGGCATAGGTCAGGATCCCCAACGCCCAGCTGTCTGTGCTGGGCTCCACAGACACCCAAACTCGTGTCTTCTTCTTCTTCTTCTCTTCATCCTCTTTAACGGCATCTTTCCCATCATTCATGCTCCTCCAGCTGTCCTCATTTCCACGTGAAATCTCCGCCTCAGGGGTGCAGTAAGGGGAGCTGTACCAGACCTCCGGGACCCTGGTGCCCCTGGCCTTCACCTTGGGTAAAACATTCATTTATTTGCAACTTGCATGACTAAAACATAGTCATTATATCTAATCTTCACTTTTCTAAGAATATGGCACATGATTTAGCCGCACATGCTGAATAGTGCTACTCAGTAATGCTATCATATCACAGGAGAATGAGTCTGTCTTTAAACTGACCATGCCAAAATCTCCCAGTTTCACCCAGCGGCAGGCGGAGTCGCACAGGAAGACGTTCTCTGGTTTGAGGTCCCTGTGGACAAAACCGAGGGAGTGGAGATGGGACAGCGCACCACAGAGCTGGGACACCACCCGCTGACAACAGTCCTCCTCCATCCCGACCTAAAGAGGAAATGGCGAGGGGGACGACGGAAGGAGAAGGATGAGAGTTATAATCAGAAAAAGAATGAGAAGGAATCTGCAGAGTGAACCTCTGCTTCTAAGTTGTTCCTAAGTGTGACGAGGTTCGGGTCTTTACACTTTATCATAGAAACCTAAAATCACTATACACACAAGCTGTGTCTCAATTCAGGGGCCGCATCCTTTGGAAGCTGCCTTTGAAGACCGATTGCGCATCACAGCAGATAGCGACTAGCTTGAACTATTTTGAGACCTCCTTCAAATGCAGCCCAGAAATGCTGCTTTCTTTTCCCAACCTATCCAGAGATTCATTGCACACCGGTAATGAGGATTAAACACTTTTAAATGTAAGTTCAGTTCAGGTCAACAGGTAAGCAACTGTTAAAACCAAGGGCCTTTAAACCCCAAGTTTTTGAAAATTGCAACGCAATGGTAAGGGCTGGCACAGCTGGTGACGCAAAGCGAAAATCCCTCATAAACCAGAACATCTCATTTCGGTTCGCGTCATAGACGGCGTCCTCTGAAGGATGCGGCCTCTGAATTTGGGACACAGCTCCAGTGCGTGTTGTACTGTGAAACGAACTGTATACCTCTGGTAAGATGACGTCGTAGAGATCTCCGAAGAGGCTTGCTTGCTGAGCGAAGACGTAGTGGGAAGGTGTGGAGTAGGCGATTCCCAGAGCTCTGGTGAGGGACGGGTGGGTGCAGAACGACAGAGAGAGGTTATACTCCCTCAGGAAAGAGAGGAGAGAGGTGGACTCACGAGGGAAGAACTTAAGAGCCATCGGAGTACCTGGAGGACACAAGGAAATGATTGATGTACAGTAGGTAATATTTTGATGTGCTGACGCTAATGATGATATGTGCCCCCCCCCC
>NW_019525091.1:357069-357468 GCF_002814215.2 Seriola lalandi dorsalis | reverse complement strand
ACACACACACACACACACACACACACACACACACACACACACACACACACACACATACACACACGCACACACAAGCATCACTAGAACATTTATTTCCCAGTTGTGTAAATATATTCTGCTTGTATATTTTCTTTGAAACTGATAAAAGTTCAAATATTGTTTCATTTAGATTCTAATCAGGCCGAAGTGAAAAATAATTTATGTCTAAGTTTTCCTTAATGAATGAAGAGTATATTGTTTTTTGTTCCATATTATCCATAATTAGATGTGTTTTAAACATTATGTTTTGATTTTATTGTTGATTGTTAAAGGGCTGTGGGATGTTTTAAGATTCTCAGCACTGATAGAAAACATTTCCTGTTGGTGTTCAGGGACGAGGGACTGTTTCTCTCTCAGCTT
>NW_019525091.1:349238-357019 GCF_002814215.2 Seriola lalandi dorsalis | reverse complement strand
CCCCCCCCCACACACACACACACACACACACACACCTACCTCTCTTCCTGTGAACAGCCAGCATGACTTTTCCATACGAGCCTTCACCCAGGAGCTTCAGGACCTTGAAGTGGTCCGACGTGTCCATTGGTGACAGGGACTGAGCCGTCAGATGGCACATCTCATCCAGAAGCTTTGTGGCAGCCTGGACACAGAAAGATGAAAAACATTCATTTCATCTGCGGAGCTCAGGTTTGATTAGGGTCGGTGCAGACAAGGTGACTTTTTGCCTGTCCGAGACTTCGGTTCCAGATCTGAGACAAAAAGTCTTCCCAAAATCTGTGTTTGTCTGACCCGGGTGGGTCCTCGAGCAGTTGTGCTGACAGATCCTGATCACATCATGACCTCTCCCAGAAGCTAAGTCAGTTTTAATACATGATTGATACAGCAAAAAACAAGATGCACTTGTTGAACATCTTCCCTCTGTCCCTTGTTGAGCGCAATCACTGGCCGGATGCAAAGAAATTGGGTTAGTGTTAACATCTGTGTTTCAACGACTATCTTGATAGTTCATTCCTATAGAGTAATGTACAGTATAGAGTCATCATGTAATCAATACACCTGGTCTGTCAGTGGAGTGAACGATTTTGACTCAAGTTTGCATCACATTTCGATGGAAACCCCCTAATGACTGGAGCTAGCATCCTGACTGACATCCTGTCTGTGGTTTAGGAAACATAGATGATGGTTACGGTTAAATGTGAATAAACTTGTGACTCTGCACTTTACTGTAGCCCATTAAACCAGACCACCATCTTTCCCCAACCTTAACCTTAAGTGCTGCGAGAGTCTAAACACAACCATAAAAAGCTTTAACGAGGCTGTAGTCACTACAAACGGAGGGAGCGCTTCAAAATATTCCGGGCAGAAAACGATGTCAGTGAACGTGTTGCTGATACGCTCAGTATAAACAGTTTTGCTACTTGCTAAGTATGTTAATTAACAACATTTCCTCACGATGTTGATAGAAAGCTTAATCTGGTCAGGTTTCCTTCAAAATGTATTTGTGATGTCAGGGACGTAGCTTAATGGAAGGCAGTCATCATCGTTAATGTTATTAATCACTCACACCTGTGTGTTTCCTGGTATGTTCAGTCAAAACTCCTGCCTGAAAACTTATTGATGGTTCAATAATCAAACAACAACAACAAAAAAAACCCCTTCATCATGGCCTGAGAAGTCTGTGGTGAAAAAGAGAACCAGCACAGACGGAGTACTTGAGAACCAAATGAACCATATTCCTGGTGGATGTCTTGACTCATCTCGACGCCGGGTCTAACCAACAACGATAAAATTGGTAAAGGTCTTAATTTGAAGGTTGAACCACGAACAGACTTTCTACTGAAACGTTTAAGATCAATAAAAACTCATTCTGTTTCTTTTCCGAGTGGAATCCCTCACAGCTCTTTGGAATGCAACACAACCGTTGTCATGATCATTGTTGTCATGGCGATGCCAGCAACACTGATCCGCGGGTATAAACATGTCTGTTAATAGCCTCATGAAATCCTCACACACACACGCACGCACGCACACACACACACACACACACACACACACACACACACGGATCCTTGTTTTGTCTGATGGAACGTTGATCTTTCCACCACAGCTGGCACCCTTGGGTCCAGGCTGGGATTTGGTGTTACTATATCTCCAGACAGGGGCCAGCTCATTACAGCTCATTAGAGAACAAGTCAGAGCCATGAATGTGCTGTACACAGATACTCTGCGCGCTCGACAGGGCGTCTGTCCACAACAACAGCCGCAACAAAAGACAAGCATTCACAAAACTGTGGACAGATTTTATGATCAAACCTGCAGATCCTCACAGATTAAAATGTCAAATCAGCCTCATGATGCAGCAGCTGAGATTTCCCTGCATCATTTGAAAGATGCATATAGCTCTAATTTACATAATTTGATAATAATATTTTGAGTTTTAGCGTCAGTGCATCACACACTGCAGTGTTATTGTCTAAAACCTCTCCTCTATGTGTGAATATATTTGTAGTGTGGGTGGTCTGAGTGGAGGCTGAACTCTGGCCCTCTGTGCTCTCATTACTGAGCTGTTCAGGTCTGTCTGAGACAAATGTTTGTAACACCTAAGGCGAAATCTTGAACTTAGTGAATTGAGTCGCCTTTAAATCGTGTCTTTTTTGTAGGAATAAAAAAGTTATTGTGAATAAAGTAGTGAGAATGTAAACATACATTTGCAATATTTTCATTTTAAGTTTATAAAATGTTTTATTTAACCAAGTAGCCCATAAAAAAAACTCTTCAATTCATCATAAAAAAATCGAAATCACTAAATTTAGAGATAAATTTAGAGCAATGATGATAATGTAGCATCACGTTCAGATTGCTGCTCAGATCAATAGAGAGACACAGTCTGCTGTATCTGTCACCAGAGGAGGAGCACGGTGTGGAGGATCAGGGTTCACAGGATATTCGGTGAGCTGCATAGCCGGCGCGCTCGGAGCTGGTCGGGTTTAAACGAGTGTAAGAGGAGGAGGTGACTCCGGTCTGAGCCAGAACAGAACAACTGCAACAGCCTCTGTGAGTGACGACGGGCCCAACGCCCAGGTTGCATAAGACAGACACATGATGTTGGACCTGTAGTGTGTGTGTGTGTGTTTGTGTGTGTGTGTGTGTGTGTGTGTGTGTGAGTGTCAGAGATAAATGTCCTGGTGATGTCCTACATGGTAATGGATTTCTGTGCACCACAAACATCAGTGTGATGACTGACAAGATGTTCTGTGTATGTGTGTGTGTGTGTGCGTGTGTGTGTGTGTGTGCGTGTGTGTGTGTGTGTGTGTGTGTGTGTGTGTGTGTGTACCCCTGGCACACATCCAGAAGTCAACCTCAGTTTAAAAGTGTCCACCTTAAATATGTTTGACCAACAGAGAGCATGTAAAATGACATGAACATATATTTTCTACTTGTGTGGAAACGATGTAAAATGTATGAACTACACTCATTAATTGATTTTTAATCTAAACAAGCAGCAGGAAGTCACTCATGCGTTTAGATTTTTCTTTTCTTTATTATAATTGAACATTCTCTTCATGAGGAAAATAAAAAATGAAAAAGCCAAATAGTTTCTGCGTCTCCAGTGTTCCGGGTGAAGATGAGTGGAATGTGAATATATATGTTCAAAATACTGTAGTTTTATTTACAAGATATGAAAGCTTCAATATCCACACAACAAAGCTGATACTACCAGTTATTCATATTTATTGAACATTAATTTGAGGAATTATTTGCAATTACATTTAATTATTTCTTTTACACTCGCAATAAAGGCTGTAATGTTGTGGTTTCTAGGTAAATATATTTACAAAAATCAGATTACAACTTACAAATTATTCCTGATTTTTTAAAACGATCAGTTTAAATCCCACAACACCTGATGCTCATAAGACATTGTCAGAAGGTCATTATGGGGAGACTGTACTAATTATTAGTTTAGCAAAAGTTATGCAATAAACAAAACTCTGCAAATAAAATAAACTGTTTAATAATTTATGGAGCACCTGTACTGTAGATAATGCAAGAGAATGATGTGGAAAACAATTTATATTATAGGGAAATGATAATTAAGTCTCTAAAATGGGTTTAAAATCAGCTTGACAAAGCACTGCAGGTAAAATATCACTGCATATCTGACTGTTTATAGACACAGTGCAACTTATTATTGATTGATCATTGTTTTCATTTAACATCTGATAAACTTTCATTTGAAAGGATCAGTTCACCCAAATTGCATTTACAAAAAAATGTCTATGTTTTATTTTTTGTTTGATTTGATGTGTTTGTATCTGAGAACATCACTGCCCTGTTTCTCTGGATGATCCACACGCACAGTTTTCACAGGAGCTATTTTTAAAGTAGAAAGAACTCAGTGAAAATTGTTCACAGTGATACTGAACGCTTTGAGCGCCAAAAGTCTAATTCTATTCACCTCTGTTCTGTTCAGGTGAACATGATGGAGCTGAAACTGTATGCATGACTGGATTCAGCTAGAGGTCAGTGAGACAATATGTTTTGTCACATATATCACACACAACTGAGCCTTTAATCTCTGCACATTTTCCTCACGTTGTGTTCGGAGCAGTGAGTGAATCAGCTGTGACTTACTGTCATTTTGCAGCTGTAGTTCAGTTCAGTGCCGTGGATCCTCAGTTAAATTTACGTCCTGCTGCTCTTCATTTAGCAGGTGCACCTGTTGGGAAATCCTCCACAGATTCTCATCCGCTGCTCGCTGAGTTTTCTTCCACCTCCTGCAGGACGGAGGATTCTCAGTCTGCTGCTGCTGAGTGAGGTGGTAGATTTCAGTCAGCGGAGAAACTCTACAAACTGTCTGCTGCTGCAACTTTTATCCTAAAGTGATCTGTGCTCACCTCCACTCCTCCCCCTGTCCTCCCTCTGCTGCTGCACTGTGGGGTGGATCCTGAAGAGTGTCATGTGTGTGTCTGTATGTGTGTGAATGACAGAAAGTGTGTTTGTTTCCAACCTTCCTAATTTGGGATCAATTACATTGAAAGTCTTTTGGCAGATGTGGCGTAAATCATGACGCATTTTCTTCTGCAGATTTTTTTCAGAAATTTGTTTAAAATTTGTTTAAAATTTGGCTCTTAACGTGTGTAAATGCCTACATGTGTGTTTGTGCGGCCGCTGTACACTACCGGGATTTGCTGAATGAGTCTTTCCACTCTGTTTTTGTCTTATATACCAAGAGTCTTGTGGCACTTTAAGGCTGCCATTGTAGAGATAAGAGATTGTAAGATATTCTTCTTAATGTCTTGCCTGGTGAAATAAAGTTTAAATAAAAAATACAAATAAATATCCATGCAGAGATAACGCACAAATATTTTGGCCTGATTACAGTAAATGCCCTGGCAAATTAATTTGGCAACATAATCTTGACAAATACTTAAAATCTACCATCTGTTCGATAAGATCCACATGCTAAAATAATGAATCTGTCCCGGCTGAGACATGTACTGGACTCTACCATAAGTCTAGATATACAGGAAGATGCCTTCACTTTGTGCAATATTCCTTTTCTGCTGATATTTTTGTTATATTTTTTGTTATATTATATATTATGTATATGTACATATTATATTATTATCTACTATTTATCTTGTTTTTTTCCTTTTCTTTGTACTGTCACTTTGCTGCTCCAACTCTGCACATTTCTCCACTGTGGGACTAATAAGAAATATCTTATCTCTCTTCCTGTCGCATGTACAGATTCAATTTAAAACAAAACACTTTAGTAGTTACATATTTTGATTATGAAGATTATTTTCATATAATTCTATAAATTATTAATCAAAGGAAAAGCATGGAAAATAATCTAATATTGTGTAATATTTAGCTCTATAGTTCTGTCAGTCAACAAATTATCACCTGTCACTCTCTTCACCCACAACACGTCTTTCTTTCCCCTTCTCTCACTTTATATCCAGTCCAAGGATTTTCCTCCAACACCCAGACCCCCTGAGGGTCACAGATCCTGCTCTCAGCTGCCTCCACTGACCACAGTCCACACATACGATTGCAGCATCGCTCAGACGTTCCCTGGAGGCTGGCATCAGTTACAGGGAAGCGTCTGTCTGTGGCCACATGTCAACACGCTGACATTATGCAAGTCACTGTGAGTTACTTCAGTTCAGTTCACAGCTGAACAGCAGCAGCGATCTGTACATTTCCCGCGTAGGTTATTCAGTGTGTGGACACTTTTAACCTCAGAACTGGACGAGCGTTTGCGTTTCAGCAGCAGATAAAACTGTGACATTCCTCAGAAGCGGAAAATAAATGAGGAACCAAGCTGGAAGCCGGCAGGAGTCGCAGATGGATTTTCAACATGGAGGGTTTTTCTTTACCCAAGAATGACAAACATTCACACACATTATAGTTGTGAGCCCATGAAACAGGTCGAGTAAACAGAACTAAACTCAGGCAGCGTTAAATGTATCAGATTACATCCCTGTTTATCCAGAATCATATAAAATATGAAGCATTTATCACCTGTGCGAAGAGTTATGGCTAAAATGTTTTTTGTGTTCGTCCTTGAGTGAACATTTGTGCCAAATGTGAAGGGATTCCTTTGAGGAGTTTTCCAGATATCGCGTTCACAAGGCCAAAACCATGTTTTGTGAGGTCACTGTGACTTTGACCTTTGTCCATCAAATTCGATTCAGTTCATCCTTGATTCCAAGTGACTAGCGACTTGAATATCAAAGAGTTTAACGTGATAGGTACTTATGTTACATGTGTGTAATATTGAACCCATTTTTCCCATTTTCCAAAATGATTATGAAGTAGTCACCATCATATCTAAGAGACTTGTCCATGTACCATCTAATTTCAAAATAATGGGTCTTTGGCTCCAGCCAGTGAAGTTCTCTTCAACCAATAAGATCATATCTGCCTCTGTGACTGTATGTCTATGTCTGAATAAGATAATAACGAAGGATTGTATCAAACATTATGCAGAAGTCACATCTGTTTCAATGTACAATTTTATTAATGACTTCAACATAGACATAAAAAACATACAAAATATATAAATAGTACCATAAATGGCAATACTTTAATAATATTAATATTATTAAATATTACTTAATACATACAGAAAACAATGAGACGCCTGCATCTCACACTAAACACGATCACATACTTAGAAAAAGATCATAAATATTATCCTAAATAGTTAAAAACAATCAAACAAAAAAAAAGTCAGTATAAAAATAACAATTTTCCACAACTTTTTCTCGTAGTTTAGCTCATGAGTAGATCAACACATAGCAGGCACTGTGAGTGTAAACAGTCTTAAAGGGAGTAAACGTAACTGGTGCCCTCAACTCAGTGCATTAGTACCACACTGTTTAAAAGGCCAAATGGAAAATACCACACACATACTTTCTTTCATTCAATAAACTTACATTCTGTTTGACTGCTGAGCAGATGCTAATATGGCTGCACAGAGATGAAATCGTGTAAACAAAGCGCCAAAGTGCTCATGTATCAAGAACTCAACATTTTCCTTTTGTTGCATCAAAACTGTTTCAACTCTGCAGTACGTTGTTCCTGCCACATCTGACGCTTCACCACGTGTAAACAAGACTGAGAGTCTTTGCTAGTAGCTCTGAGAGACTCTATCTAGGCACAGCGATGAGCTAACTGCTAACATCAGCTTGCTAACATGTCCTCAATGAAAATGCCAACGTGCTGATGGTAAGCAGGTGTAACGGTTACCGTGTTCATCATCGTAGTTTAGCATATTAGCATGCTAACATTTTCTGAGCAGAACAAAACACGGAGATGAGGCTGCAGGTATTGTCATTCGCTTCCCAGCAGTGGCGGCTGCTGGTCTTATAAGGAGGGGAAGCTCATTTTCGGCCTACATCATAAAATGTGTCAGTTTATTTAAATGTAAATTCGCAGAGTGACAGAAGAGAGTCGCCAAACACAACGCTAGTTGTTTCTAACAAAGACAAAGTCGCTGAGGATCAGTAACGTCTCCAGGTCAACTCCGAACAACGGAATGAAAAACTTGAAAATTGCTCCGCTGGATGCTTATACTTCAAGATCGCTGATTCGCTCATTTCGCTGTCAATCAAAAAGGGACTCAGCCTCAGACAGATCATCCAATCACCATGCAGAAGCCGAGCGTCCGGGCCAGCCCACTGCCCCATAGACCCCCAGAGACGCTGAGCGTCCGATGGGCG
>NW_019525091.1:347824-349188 GCF_002814215.2 Seriola lalandi dorsalis | reverse complement strand
ATAATCACTCCACTAAGGAGGAAAAACACAATGGATTATTAAACTACTATCTGTAAAATAAAAACTCTCCAGCCAACTGGAGGCTCTACTCTATAAAAAGTAAGGAAACAAAAGATCACTCCACACGGAGGAAACAAAAGGTTATGCAATCTTTAACTACGACACAAAACTAGGAAATAAACTTACAACTCAAAATCCCTCACTTAGAGGAAGAAGAATGCAAAACTTTCAGGAACGCTGTGACGAAGAGCTGAGGTGCACGCATGCAGACCAAACACACTGGCACAAGACAAAGGGAGACACGGACTATTTAAACACTGGGCAAGGGGAACAGGTGAAAACACTCAGGGCAATCAGACTGAGACACATGAGGAAGGGCAAGTGAT
This sequence comes from Seriola lalandi dorsalis, assembly GCF_002814215.2. NCBI lineage: Eukaryota > Metazoa > Chordata > Actinopteri > Carangiformes > Carangidae > Seriola > Seriola lalandi. Next base: position 348,802 of record NW_019525091.1, on the reverse strand, counting down.
CTGAAACGAGAGGAGAGTTACTTTTCAAAATAAAACAGGAAATGACAAGACAAAACAAAACCAGGACAACCTCACCAAGGTGTGACAAGAATGAGGTCATATTATGGGGGATTTCAGTATCAGCTGGAAGGATAAACCTCAGACGCTAACTCTGATCTTTCTCAGGTGACTAAAGGACGCACTGATTGTTCAAGCACTCTGACTGATTTAGGATTCAGTAACAGACCTAAGTGGAAAAATCTTAGGTCTAAAATCTTTTAACATGATTATCAGACTGTCTCATCACAATCTGATGCTGGTGGTTTAAACTATTCAAATTTCAGGAACATCATTGTAAGATGTTCACATAACACGGGACTATAACGTCTTATTCTTGTTCTTTTCGGCTCATTGTGATTGATCAAACGTAAAAAAATATCTTTGTGTTCATGGAAGTGAAAACTAGTAAACTACTAGAATAATGTTTGAATAAAATAGAACTCAAATCCATTAAATCCTCTTTGTTTTACAGTCAAACACTCGTTGAGGTTTCACGCCATGATATCTTCTGGAAATCCAAACATCCCTGATTATATGGCTGCGGCAAACTTTGAGGAAGTTGAGATGGCGTACTATGACAGCAACATGAAAACACCAGAACCCAGACACGCCTTGATGAGAATATTAATAGAGATTGATCGACATGACTGGGAAGGGATTTCTAAGGACGGCATAAATCATGAGCATCTCCTCAGAGTGCAAACAGACAGTTTCAAGCAGCACTCAAACCAAACTGGAGGTATGTTTCTTTTTCCACTTGATTAGAGCAGAATAACTCTGCTGAGGTCAGTAATGACTCTGCTGCAGAAACCTGTGTATAACAGCGTTACAACACATGGATGAGTAGATGAACATTACTATGCACCGTTTGCTTTTCTGCTGCTGGTTGGTGCATTCATGCAACAATCACCTCATTAGTTCAAAAAAAGTGATATGGAG
>NW_019525091.1:344979-347774 GCF_002814215.2 Seriola lalandi dorsalis | reverse complement strand
TGACCACTTATTTTGTTGACATTTTAGGGGAAGCTGAGCTTCCCTTGCAGTCTTAGAGCAATCGCCACTGCTTCCCAGGTATTCATTCATAAACCAATGTATTGGACTAACTACAATTCTGACCTGATGGCGGCGCTACAAGAAAAGTCAGAGGATCAAAACGATTAGAATTCATCGTTAAGGGGGGAATAAATATCTGTACCAAATTTCATGGCAATCCACCCAACAGCTGTTGAGATAAGTGGTGGACTGACATACTGACAAAGTAATACTATCACCCCTAGCGCCACGCAACACGAAAAAAATCATCTCAATTAACAGTGGTTTTGTAGAAAGACTTTCTCTGTTGAAGGCGACCTCTTAATGTCTGGGGCAGCGGGATTTTCTCTGGAGATGTCGTAACACTCTTTTCGACCAGCTGGAGAAAGTCTGTGACCGTTCAGAGAGCTCGACGGAGAACAGGAGCACGTCGAAGGCTGTGGAGGCGACAGGGAGGGAGGGAGCTGGTGACTGAGGGACCTCTTCTCCAATCTGCAGACAGAGAGGATGGTTAGAGTCAACAACAACAACAACAACAACAACAACAACAACAACAACAGTATGCTAATACATGAAACCACTCTTCTCTTTAACTGCATAATGCGTTTATGATTAGTTTTAATGGGATGATTCTGACCTAAACAAAAGGAATTGTTTCTCCAGAGTTCAGCTTCATCACTTCATACATGCTGTGTGTGAATACTTATATTTAGCAGTGAAATTACATCTATTTTTCTAACTTTATTTTTTTTGTTTTTCAGCTTTGCCCTCTTCTTTCTCTACATTCATTTTATTCCTTCCTTATGATCTTATAGTGACTGGTTACAGTAAAAGTGTGGTGTAGTGAAGTGTAAGTCTTCCTTTAATTATGTTTATTGTTTGGTACCACTTTAATGGCTTTTATTTGATCTTTTAGTGAATCAAAGTGTGATTAGTAAAGCTGCCAGTGATAGATTGAAAGTTATGTTAAAAATGTAAAATAAAAATGAATGGAAGTGTGACTTTTTAAAGTTTAACAGTCAGTCATTTTTATTTTATCTTTTTTGTTTTATTTGGTCATTTTTTTAGTATTCTTTAACTGTAATTAATTAATACAGCTGAGAATGACTACTATAAATGCCATCATTGAAACTCATTTCTGCACAAAATAAAAAATCGGGATAGTAATATTTCCATCAAATTACCTTTTGCAGTTAATTTTGCTTGTTCGAATTTATTTTAACTTTGCCATTTGTTTTTCCAGTTATGTAATACTCAAATTTTGGCTTCAGTATGATTCCATTTACAATTTCAAGCATTTCAATGTGACCTTATTAATTTTAACTTCCTTACCTTACTTTCCATTTTCAAATTTGTAATTTTACAGGTTTCAGTTGAACATTTTACAGACTCCTCTTTCATCTTATTATTATCATTATGTATATTATTATTATCTTTATCAGAAGAGCAAATACAATATAATCTTTTGCTTTTTCAAATATCTATTTTCATTTCATTTCTGGGTGGACTTGTCCTCCTTGAGACCACATCAAACCAGTCTTCTCACCTGGTTGAGAGCCGTGTTGATGAGGTTGGACAGTTGCAGGAGGTGAGTGCTGGCGCCCTCAGCTGACTGGGAGGGTAAACTGAAGTTGTCTTTTGCTGTTTTCAACCAGTCCACATGCAGCTTAATGGACTGAATGAACTCATAGAGCTGGGACAGGGACTCATTCACCTGTGGGGACATTAAATAGATGGTTAATGCACATCCTCATGAAGTAGGTAGTAGAAATGGATTCATTTGATTTAGAAACTTTACCTTGAGTGAGTTGAAATGTGCTGCCGTGTGCTGCAGGTTAGGAAGACCATGAAGTCTGCTCTCCGTAGCAGCTAAGTTTGAGAGTTCGTTTTCTGACTGTTGGAAACATGAGGAAACAAAGGTCACTGTTAAGATACAACTACTACACAACTACTACAGAGAACATGTGAGAGGAGGCTCGAAAAACTAGTTTTCATCTCTGTGTCATGCAGTGATAGGAACATTTCTCTCTAGCTTATTGTTTTCCTATCTTGTGTTTAACTTAAGGAATAACAACTTAAGTAGAATATTATAATACTGAACATATACTGTATATTAAAAACATGGATCAGTATCTCTAATAATTGTTTCCATCTAACTGTTTGTTAGATGGATACAATTTGTTTCTTTGTTTTATTGTTAAAATGTATTACAAAATTGCTGTACAGTGTTTATAAGGGATCTGCTATTGAAATGAAGTAATCCTGCTGGTAGAAGTAACTAAGTACAATTACTCAAGTAGTATTTGATTTCTACCATTTTATGCTACATTCTATTCCATCACATTTCAGTTGAAAACACTGTCATTTCTACTCCACTACATTTATTTTCCAGCAAGTAATTACGAGTTACTTTGCAGATTATGATTTTACAAAGGCTACAGACATAATCACGTATAGGAATGTACAATCAGTGTATGAGATATGTATATAATGCATATATGTATATTAAACATCACTACAGTTTATAAAGCCATCTAATTCAACCAGACACTAAAAACACCATTTACACTGGCACCAATAACATAATATCCTTTTACTTTCGTTGATAATACTTCTGGATTTTTGCTTTAGTAAAAACTTAAATGCAGGAGTTTTATTTGCATTAGAGAATATTTATACTGTTACTTTTACTTAAGGAAAGTATATGAATATTTACTTGCCAAACTCATATAACGTGTGTTTTTGTGTGTGTGTGT
>NW_019525091.1:310007-344929 GCF_002814215.2 Seriola lalandi dorsalis | reverse complement strand
TGTGTCATGCAGTGATAGGAACATTTCTCTCTAGCTTATTGTTTTCCTATCTTGTGTTTAACTTAAGGAATAATAACTTAAGTAGAATATTATAATACTGAACATATACTGTATATTAAAAACATGGATCAGTATCTCTAATAATTGTTTCCATCTAACTGTTTGTTAGATGGATACAATTTGTTTCTTTGTTTTATTGTTAAAATGTATTACAAAATTGCTGTACAGTGTTTATAAGGGATCTGCTATTGAAATGAAGTGTGTGTTTTTGTGTGTGTGTGTGTGTGTCTGTGTGTCTGTGTGTGTGTGTGTGGGGTTAATGCTCACCAGCTCATGGAGTTTTTTGGCATTGCTCATCAGCATATCCACCTGAGGGATCATTGATCCCAACAAACCACAGAGGGAGGAACTGTGGGCGGGACGAGACGACGAATGGACAAACAGCTCAGCCAATAGCAGCAGGCGGAGTAGACATAGACAAGTGGTGGAGTCATAAATCACTGTAAAGACAAGAAGAGGACACTTACAGTGTTTCTGCATTTACAGTGTGAAGATATTTTCTTCACTTAGCTTCCAGTAGAACCAACAAAGTCGTTCTTTATGCAAGTGCTGCTCGTTTATTTACCTCTTCATCTTAAAAATAAATTTCTCCTTCAACTTCAAAGAGGATGAGACAGCAGACTAATGTTCAGCTGTAGTTGCTCACAGCTGCGCTCACAAACAGGTGGCTACTGGGCTGCACTTATTTTGGTCCCCTCTCATTGACCCAGACCCGCTGTGTGTGTGAATCACTAAGAAAAACCACAAAGCTGCACGGAAACAGTTTAATTTCCAACCGAGATGTAGACCGCATGATACGCAGCACAGGATTAATCCTGAGGCAGCTGCACCAAGTTCTGTGAATGCTTCAGTCTGTATTTGTCGCCACTGTAAGGAAATCTCACACCAGAAGAGAAAGTATAAAAGTTGTCTGTTGATGCAGCATCACTTTCAGCTAATTCTGTTGCACCCTGTGATCCAGACACAAACAGTCATTCATCGAATCAGATAAGAGCAGCAGTTGAGATGTGAGATTAAAAGGCTGAAGGTTTAGACACTGAAATAAGTCTGACTCTGATTTACTGTTAGCATATTTAGTAGCTGAATATGTGTGGGAGTGAGGGGAAGAAATAAACAGACTGATTTCTGCAAGCTGATAATATGAATTTCGGGGAAAAGTAAACACTAATTGGTCGGTTCACACACGCAACAACATTCATAATCTTTATCTATTGATTTTAGAGCCTTGATTTCTCACGACAGGTCAGGAAACTGACGATCACGCCGGTTTTAATCAAAAGAGAGAAAATGAACTGTAACATTATCACCCAGACTGTCTTTTGTGAACATCCGTCACAGTTTACAGACCAACTCTGTGATTCAACTTTGACCTTTGACATTTTAAGTGTGTACGCTTTCAGTTTTGACCCCCCCAAATAAAATGATTGACTGAACTAACGGCTTGTTTACAGCCGGTCTAATAATTTAACCGCTCATGTTTCCTGTCCCGTCAGGCTTCACTGGAGCAATATCACCATGTTCCCAGACTGTGACAAGTACAATGTTATAACTCATAGAAATCAGGCACAAAACCACACAAATAAAACCGGAGTTGCAAAAATGTATCAAGATTTTCATCGTTTTTTTCCTGCTCACATTTAACACTAGTTTCCCTCAATCTCGAATGACATATTTTGTTATAAGCATATACTGCATAATATTATTATGATGAATGTGTCAGCAACAATAATTACACATCCAGGACACATCTGGAGATTTGTTTTAAACTTAAACTTAAACTTAAACTTAAACTTAAACTATCTCTTTAGCTTTGATTTTGATTAAAATATTTCATGGCTATTTAGTTATTTATGTTTCTGTATTCATGTTTTAAAATCTTTTATTTCCTGTCATCTATTGTCATCTGTTTTCATCAGTTTTCTATTTCTCATGTGCATTAGTTTCAAATGGATTTACATTTGAACTATGTTATTATGAGCTTCCCCGTCATCTGTGAGGCACTTTGAATTGTTTTAAAGGTGCTCTACAAATATGGTTTCAATTATTGATTAATTGATTGATTGAATGTTCATGCTCCCTCCAGCTTTGATTGAATCTTTAGCTACTCTTGATAAAATCTGTGGCTGTTTGCCTGTTGAATCCTCCGCTGTGTTCAGCAGCTGGTCTCTAACTTTGTCGGCCTCCATCAAAACAAAGAGCTGAAAGAGGATTTAACAGTGTGGAGCTGAGGAACTGCAGAACACATCGATGATTCTCTGTGGGTTTGTTGCTATGACATCACCTTTCACGTTCAGGTAATTCTTTGATCCATTGTTGATATAAACATTTTCATAAGTGCAGCTTTAATCTTATACATTTAGTTGTATAAAAAACACAGCTGGTGTGTTTTTGAGCAACCTGAGAATGAATAATTCCTTCAAATCCTCTGTGTTTTGTTTTGTCTCGGTCTCTTGAGCTTTTTCCTCAAGTGTTTAATCAACGATGATCTCTGCTCAAGGAAATCAAGATTAGTCCTTGTCTGTAAATCTATCCGCTGGTTTATGCAACTTCAAAAACCCCTTTACCCAGAGCAACAAAGACATGAACTGTCCGTTAGTGTTAGATCAGGGATAAGGAATGATAGGTATGCTGTGGGGTTTTTTTGTGTTTTTTTTTCCCAGCCTGCTCTGGGCCTCTTGTTGGAAAAGGAGAGCGGTCTGACTCAGATTAATCTCCCTGCGGTGACATCAGCGGCCCGGCGCCTCGGGTTGCGCTCTTTAGAGGGAAAACATCCACTTTGTCAGAAAGTGTCTGACACTTTTACTGCTGCTCACACATTAACAGCAGAAACCACCTCACAGACAAAACATCAGGCAGTTTTGTCTGTTTGACTATGTGAGGAATTTAATATTAAAAGTCCCGTTCATTAACACTGAATATTGAGAGAGAAACAAAATCTTGGTTTCATATAATCACCTTTTGTTGTTCCTGTTTTACTTCCTCCTTGTGCTTCTACTAGTCATTTTGTTGATTCTGTTATTGATTTCATATTTTTTTTATAATCTATAAAAGATTCTTACATTGTGCTTTCAAATTTGCCTCAGAAAGGAGGTTTATTATAGTTATTATTTAAATATCATCATTATATTTATGCCTAAGAAAGGTGTCACAGTGGATTCGTGCAGATTTGTAATTAAAAAATCACTAGGTCACGATATATAATCAATACTCAGGTCCTCTCTCTCACTACTGTGCTCAAAGTTGAATCAGATTTAACTTGGACAAATTAATAACCGAGCACTTACAAGTTATTTTCCCAGAGCTTTCAACTGCATCGCACAGTCAGTCTCAAACGCTCAGGAAAAAGTCAGTATGTGGACACTGACGTAAAATAATTTAGTCAAACTTTGACCTTTTATGTCTGCGACCTTTCAACAAACAAACAAGATGACGGCCGCGTCTGACGTAACCAAGACGCAAACCGTGATGGACGACAGGCTCGGCCTCTGTGTGTCAGCTCCGTGCAGAGTAAACTCAGAGCTCAGTCTTGGCAGAAGACGAATGCACGGCAAATGTCAGCAGGCAGACAGGTTTGAAAATAGGCCGACAACAGTGGTGTATTTGTCCTACTTTTTTGATGAACAAGAGACAAATACATTGTGTTTCCTGTGACACAAGAAAAGCCTCCCTGTGATGTGATCCCTGCGTGTTTTAACACTGACTTCATCCAGCTGAGATACAGTGATAGGAGAGTGAACAGTAAACAGTGAGGCTGATAACAGCAGCAGTCAGGTGTACATCGACATTTAGCACACATTTTCACTGAATGTCCAGAAAAGCAGCAAATGAATATGCGATTAAATGTGCAGAAGAAGGACAAGAAGAAAAATCCATCCCCTGTAATACTTGTTTCTTGTATCCAGAGGTGTCCTCATTACTCTGATCTCTACACCGACTGGGTGTTTTCCTCTGCTGCTATTTTTAGTCTCTTCAGTGAAGCAGAATCTTCAGTGGTTTTCCAAGTCTCATGCTTCATGTTCATCCTCATGTATTTGCTATTTATCAATCTACACCCTGTCACATTTGGCTTTTATAGATACATCAACTTTTTTACAGCAGCTGGTTTTGTGATATTTTGAGGTTTTTGATTGAATTATCTGAATTTCCAATCAGAGTTTTGATGTAAAAGAAAACTGAAAAGGCAAAAGCTTATAGCTAGATTATAACTTAAAATAGACTGTACAGTTAAATCCTCACACTTTGTCAGACTTGCAGCTTTTTATAAAACATATGACTTTTTTATGTCTGAATCATGACATTTTTCTCTACTTGTTTACGACTGTTCAGGGTCGCACGGCAGCTGTGGTCTATCTCAGCATTAACTTTGCAGGGAGACAGGAAACATGAACAGCTGCAAAATAATATGTTTTTACAAATTAAAATCATGTCGAGGTCTTATTCAAAGGATATGGCTTTGTCATATGTCTGAAAAATAATCCTCTCCGACAGAGAAAATTAAATTACTGTATGACATACAGAATATCTCACTATGAGTCACACAGTGACCTCCAGCCATAAACATTGACGCAGTCTCGTCTGTTTGACAAAGTTTCTGGGGCAGACAGTTGTGGTGGGATGAGATGATGTATATGCAACATCGAAAGGTTAAGACCTTTCACTTCTCCTGTTTTCTGCCTGACAACATGAAAATTAGTTCTCCAACGAGATCATTTGTGCTTCCAGAGCAGAGCAAAGTTTCACCACTGAACACACATCAGAGCCCAGAATGACAACAAACAGATGTTCAGATGCTCAGCACACGAAGCATCCAAAGCTGCAGCCAATGAATAAGTGCACTCGCTGCCCTTCTACACCCCACTAAATATCAGTTATTGCATCATAATTTCTCTACATGCAATATCTGTCAGCTCAAGACACAAACAAGACTTCATGTGGCTGCTGGAAAATTACTGAATAATACATCAGCAAAACGCCTCTGTCAAAGTAAGAAAACAGCCCCCAGCACTGTTGTGTACAGTCACGTATCTGGCAGCGTAAACAGCTGTGAAAGCATTACAGCTCACAAGAAAATTGCTTAAGAAGCAGAGTGAATTCTTTGATCCATTTAGCAGGTTATTTCATCAGCACACTCACTCACACACTAAACGGCGACACACATGCAACGTCTCACGCTTCCACTGCTTCCGTTCCAGTACGTGCTCCTTTTTTATTCCTCGCTTGTCTTTTTATGCTGAGTCAGACACTGCGCAGAAACACTGGAGTTTTCTGTGTTTGCTCTCTGAGACAGTGAATGCCTCATTTCATTGGCTTTTACTCTCATAAACTTCCAGTGAACCTCTGAAGTGTCAGTCAACTTCATCCAAAACCAACCAACAAACCTAGAAAACATCATCTGTCAATCATCTGGCAAACTGACGAGTTTAAACATGATATTACAGGATGTGAATATCTGGTGATTTCAACTCCATGCTTCTTCTACAGGCTGAAAAAATCCCTAAACTTTAAAGCTGCATTTATCAAACATTCTATATTATCAAATGATTATCAAATGATCTCTAATGTGAAAGGTGTCACCCATAGTAATTAACACACAGTGAATCATCGCCTAACCCGCAGTCCTACAGAGCTTTTTTGGTGTCTTTCGGCTCTGGTTTTATGGCTTGCAGCTTTAATGTTGCATTTACAGGTTGGTGTGCCCAACTGGCCAAAGAAAATCCAATTAAAACAAGTTTTAAGGTAAAGTAAAGCCTGTTTTATTGTTTGTCTCTTGACAAGCTGAAGTTTTTTTGATAGAAAGCCAGGTGGGGTTTTCCCTCAGCAGCAACAAGAGAGAAAACATCTGTGAATTCTCAGATTAGATAAGCAGGAACATGTTTTGGCATGTGTGCAAGTGCAGAAATTGTCATATTGGAGATGCAGTAGATCGCATGCAATGTCATGAAATCCCTCCCTGTACAATGATGTTTTAGTTAAATCTGGCATGTCTGACCATCCTTGAATGCAACATTGCAAGAAAAATAAAGCGTTCAGTTTGATGAAAGAAGAAACTACTACTACTTAAGCAAACGTCAAGTCTCTGAAAGTGAAATGACAAATGAAATAAACAAACATTTTTCAATATATCTGCAGCAGGAAATAGGAAGTGTCCATCTTGGCTTCGTTTATTGGAATCAAACCACTAACTTGGCAGTTTCTTTATGCTTCACTCCCGTAGGTATACTGTGTTACAAGAACTGGACACTAAACACCTTGGTGGTGTAACTGATTCCAGTAAAAGCTGCTCCGCTGGGACATCATTCCAAAAAAGTTTTCTCTCTTTTCCCTGAATCCATCCGCTTTACACTGAGCTGACGTCACACGTATGAAAATAGCTTTTTCTAAAGTCTGGGAAACGTTTCACAAATATTAAAACTTCCTGGATCAAAAAGTCATGATACTATGAATAAGAATTGACATTCCTTGGAGTTCAAGCTGCCCTGTTGGTCAACAGTAGTGGCAGGATGGATCGATCCCTGAAGTGTTACCAGAAAAATAGAAACATCACATGTTACATCACATCCAGGACACACAAAACTTTACCTAATGCAGCAATATGTGCATCTCTGCTGCTGTTCAGAGGATTTACATAATGAGAAAAAACAACTTATTTGGTTGTAATTAAGATATATTCAGAAGTATTGAAACTTTATATATGTAGCACTTTTCTTAACAAAGTTAAGAAGTAGCCTACTCACCTCCTAATCATGAAATATTTCTCTCCCTTACATGCTAATAGCTACATTAGCGGCTTTTAACAATTAAAGTATTGATATCAGAATTGATATTGGTGATGCTGTCCCTGATGTTACCTGGTATCAGACTGAAACTAACTTCTGTGTCATCTTCTAACCCTCTTCAGCTGTTCTTTCAAAGTAAAAATTGTAAGTTCTTTTTTCGTCGCAGTACCACAGTTGACCACCGGGGAGTGGCATCATTGCTGACTCACTCCTTTTTCATAGTCAGTGGATCTCGCTCTGTGACATGAGTGTGCAAATTACATTACAGTTTAAGTGCCCTGGTGATGTGCAATGATGACATCACTGTCTGCCTACCTGACTCATGCGTCTCACCTCTCTCTGGTGCTTCCTGCCTCCTGTTTTTCTTACTAATTCCCAGGTTTTGCAAAAATAATTGTTGACTAATTTGTCTTATGTAATGTCGAAGTCAGACAACACAATATCAGATCTGAGAGATGACAGACATTTTGAATGGTGGCAGCAGGTCCAGTGAGCCAGCACACACAATACCAAGCAGCCACCATTCATTTATCAAATACACCTGCTATAACATAGATCTGTGTCAGGAAGGACCATACTTCATACAGCATCGAAAAAACCTGCAACGTCTCGACAAAAAGATGGGGTCTTGTGGTTTGTGAACAAGGAAACAAACCTGTGACTTTGACGAACATGTTTGGTTTAGGAAAATTTCACTAAATTAATCTCCCCATTCCACACGTTCACTCTTTTTTCCACCATAAGGCAGAACCCACCTTCAGTGTCCAGTGATCAGTTTCAGAACCCTGTTTGCACACACAAGCATTCATTATGGATGCCATCAGGTGGAGCTAGCTCGGTCCCTGGCACCTCCCGATCACCATGTAAATCATGAAAGCTCTGATTTGTCAGAGACTAACGTGTGGGCTGCCATGCCCCTTGGCCAAGTCACGGCAAGAATTTATGACTGTGGCCTCCTTATCTGACACAATGACTATCACAAAGACAGCTCGAATTACCGCCTTCCTTGAAGGAAATACGGTCACAATCGCTCCCCTTCTGTTCCTGAGTTACAGCATCGAATAATGGCCACGAGTGTTTGTGCAGAACATTATAATGTCAAACTGTTGATCACGTGGATATAAATCATTTCATCATCATCATTTTATCCCATTAGACAATTGTGTTAAATTGTGTCACAATTAGTGTGTGAATTCTTTTGAGGTCACTGTGATCTTTGACCTTTGACCACCAAAATCTAATCAGACCAGCGCAGAGGCATAAAAAATATTGTGTAGACTGATCCAGACATGATTGCTGCAATGCATTGTTAAAGATTAAACCAACCTTTTATAAGACAAGCAAGTCTCTGGATGTGTCTACTTGTCATATTTCAGACGTATGAGGAATCAGCAGTTCCACCAAAAAGAGATTTCCCCCTAAACTTCTCACATGGTTTCATTTAAATAAGTCAAACTAGTACTTACTCTGTAGATTTAGTGCCTTCTTAACTTGATCCCCTTGCATTTATTGAATAGATGTAGTACTGTAAGTCGCTTTGGATAAAAGCGTCTGCCAGGTGAGTAAATGTAAATGTAAACTCTGGACTGGAAAACTGGAAACAGATTCAGTTTTCTGTCCCATTAATCATCTCATGACCTTTCTGATTTTTCTTGGGACCCTCTGGAGGGGCCTGACCCCTAGCTTGGAAACCATTAGACAAAACTAGCTAACTGTATATAAAGTCGTTCAAACCAGCTCAAATAGCTACAACAGTAAAATGCTGCTCATATGCTGATGCATACGTCTTAACAAAGCATATAGTATATATATATATATATATATATACAATATTATTCTACATGATGAGTACTAATACTTTTAATACTGTGAGTAAATTTAATGGATACTTCTGTACTTTTACTTTTAAATGCATGACTTTTATTTATATGGAGTATTTTTACGTTGTTGTGTTGGTACTTATTCTTAAGTTAAAGCACTTCTTCCTCCACTGGACCGGTTCATACTACTCAGGGAAAAACATACACACACACACACACACACACACACACACACACACACACACACACACACACTTGACCAGCCAATCACAGCCCAAGCTGACACCAATCAGCATGTAGTTTGTGAAATTCAAATGGAACTAGATCTAAACACTTCAAACTGAAACTATCGCTGTGTTTCAGCCACAAATGTCATTCATTCATTCATCCATTCATTCATTCATTCACTCTCTTTCAAACTCCCTCAGGCTAAAATTAAAGACCACGTGCAGTAAAGCACCCCTCCCCCAAACAAACACACACATACTGACGGACTTCCACCCACCCACACACACACACACACACACACACACACACACACACATACACACACAGCTCCACTCACTTAGTACAAAAGTATCATAAACAAACTTACATTTCATCTTTCTTCTCTTGCTGTAGTAAACAAACCTCCTCCTGAGTCCAGTGTGTGTACTGTACGATGTGTGTGTGTGTGTTTGTGTGGACAAAATGTAAAAGTTCCCTTTTATAGCATAGAGTAGAGTATGACACATCACCTGAGTCATCAACCAACCCCCCCCCTCCTTTCCTCTAGCCCCCTTCATCTGAGAAAAAATTCAAATGTCTTTGTTTGTTGAGGCGAATCTGAATCAAGTTAATCAGAAATATAATGACAAAGAGTAATCAGAAAATACCAAATTGAGCAACTCATATCTCTCCTTTCTCCTCCTCCTCCTCTTCCTCTGTCACCTTATGTCATCACCTCACTTTCTTCACCAAATTTAATTCAGAAAACTCCCTCTGTCTCCTGTCTACACATTAGACTGAGTTTAATGCTTCAAAGTCAATAAAATGAAAACTCAACCTGGAAGAAGGAGAAAATATCATTTATTCGTGTGTTTCCTCTTCTTCTTCTTTGTATAATTGATTTATCTGCACATTTGCATTGAATGAGATAAAAGAAAAATAGAAAATGGTAAAAACTGGGAGAAAAAACATCAAGCAAGCAAATGAAATGACAACACCCCAGCAGCACAGTCCATTAATAATAAATGTATGAAAGATGATAAAGTAGAGTAAACAAAGAGCCTTCACCCACACAAAACATGCTCCTCGCCTCCAGCTGCTCCACTCGTTGTAAGGCTGTGGTCAAACTGGGCAGCTCTCAATGTGGCTTCCTGCCAAGGAGTCGGTCAATAAAACCAGATAATAGAAACTATAACTCAACTAGAAGGAAATGAGGTGGTTCAATAACACGTCATTCATTTCTGTGTGTTTGCTCTTGTGGAATTTCTAAAGTAGTGTAAGAATTGTAATTTTTTTTTTTCTTTTTTAATATTTCTAAATTTTGTAACTCCCTGGTTTTACCAACAAGAAAAAAAAAGAGAGAGAGAGAGCGAAAAAAAAAAAAAACCCTGCTTAAACGGATTTAATCCTTCTGTGGAAATTGAGGTTAAGATCACACAGTTCTGCAGAGGTGAGATTTCACTTTTCAAAGGATTTCAGTGTGAGACATCTTGAGCATCACGTCAGTTCCCCTCAGTGAAAGTCATCCTGGTAATGTGATGAGTGGAACTGTCTGTCTCAGTCATGTAGCTGCCTTAGTTTGATTATAGATATGGCGTGATTAAAGAGGATATACAGCATTTTTATGATAAAAATGAGAACAGTGTGAAGATGTGAAAGGCATCGCTGGTGGTGATGAACCTACAGAGAATTATCAGCCTCATCTGCAGCTCAGTGTGTTTCAGCTCATTGTTTTTCTGTCCGGACACCATTTTACAGCTTTGGTTCACTCTCACCACTCTCATAAGCCCCTTTTCCACTGGTCAAAAACATGCTAGGACCAGCAAACATCTGGCTTTTGTTGGCAATGGAAAAAGGTACAATCGGCATTCAAATGACTCTGCAGTAGACACGGGTGTTCATCAGCTCTGGCTCCAATCAGCAGAGATGCAAACAACACGTGGGTCATCCCACTACAGTGCACCACAGCTACACTGCACTCGAGGATGAAAGAGTGAGCTGCAGCCCCAAAATAAGTTTTAAAAACACACAACCACTGTTTGAAGTGTCTCACACGGAGGCTCTGACACTTACAGGAGCATCAACCCGGGGATGAGACATGACAGATCCGTTTTACTAACAGCTCACTCTCTCTCCCTCGAGTCTGTGTGTGTGTGCTCTGTAAGTGCATGAGATGACATCGCTCCTTGCAGTTGTGTGTGTCCTCCAACCTGAACAATCACACAGGTCGTTTTTTCAACCTTCTGATTTGACCCATAGGAGTGTCGCCTGAAAAGGGGTCAATTGGCTTTTATTAGCGGGTTTACACACATTTCAAAAACACCCTTATACATGCTATACCTGGTGTAAAAAAGGTAAAAGTGTTGGCAGCTGTTTTCAGCAAAAAAGTTCCACTGTCCACCACCTGCTCAGCAGCAAACAGCAGACAGAAACAGTAAAATAGCAGCTGGTGAACATGGTGCAGCATTTAGCAGCTACAGAGTTGTTGGTGGAGATCAAAAACAGAGCTAAAAGAGAGAATACTGGACTTAGATTCATCAGGTTGCCAGAAAACAGGGCTCCAAATCTGGATGTGTGAATAAGCAAATGTGTGCAAAGTTCAACATATAAACTTAAAAAGTCATATGTTCACCACTTACCTCCGCAATCAGCTACTACTTATTGTGGTTCAGAGTTTCACTTTCAGATCCTCCGACACGCTGAGGTCATTGGTCTTTATTGTTTGAAACCTACAAAAGTGTTTTTTATTATGAAATATTGCAACATTTTCCCTCCATTTTTACATCAGAGTGTGATTTGCTACAAGTGAAAATTCAGCAGAATTCAAACTTAGCATCTGTGTCCAAATTGTACATGTGCATAAAATATATGTAAAAAAAAAAAAGTGCTGAGTAGTTGAGTCTTACACCACAAGAGCAACTTTCCCAATCAGTAGTTCCCCAGGGGATTACTAATTGAAGAAGTGATTTTTTTTAAAAATGTTATCAGAGTCTGTGATGACTATCATTGAGTTTAAAACTTTTCATCTCCCAGTAAACTGTCTGTCCTGTATGTAAAAGCAAATACTAAAGGAAAATCTTCTCATGCAGGTTTAAAAGATGATTCTGAGAGGTGACAAACAATCATTGCTTCACTGTGAAGCACTTTGGTGATGAAAAGGTCATAAGGTGATCAGGTGTGGGAAAAACCATGAGTGTCTGTAACATATTGATCAACAGCGGAGAAGTTTATTATACTAGCTGAGTCTTTGACTATCATTTCTTCATCATCATAATTACAGTGAATCAAAGATGACTAGTTGCTGTTTTGAAGAGATTAGAAACTTTTCCGAGCCACTTGGCCACGTTATCCTTTAAAATGAGTTACGTTAAGTTTTAAAAAGTTTTAAAAGTTATTTCCACAGATGGCAGAGTAACTTTGGTTTAAAAATGACCAGCAGTTCAGTAGGTAGTCATGCATCAGGAGAGATTGTGGTTTTGGTCAAACATGAAAAGTGAAAACTCAGCACTGGTGCAGATGTGGAAGTAGCATCTGATAATAATGCTGTATATGGACCAGACTTGGGCTGAGGGAACCGGGCGTATACTGGGGCAGAAGAAACACAAGCATGCGGTGCTATTTATTTCGATATCTTGGGTGTGGGGCTAGCTGGTTAGCATGTTAGTGATAGAAAAATAAGTAAAACAAGAGTTAACACTGGTGTTGCTTTCCAGCTCTTGGTGAGTAAAGGAATGAGGTTTGATGCTGAACTCTTTCTTCTAGACTGGTAAGTAAACAGCTGCTAATGCTAACGTTAGCTATGTAGCAACAGCAAAAACTTACATATAGCTCCTCTAACCATGACCATAATCTTCCCCCAAACTTAACTACTTTGATTTCCCTAAACGTGTAAGAAAATGTTAATTATGGCAGTAGATATCATAGGAAAACTAATGAAACATGTTGACAGTGAACATTTTGCAGGTCCACATTTTGCTGTGACACTTCACAGAAATGTTGCAGAAATGTGTCCTAGTTATGTTGTTTTAACCGTAAACCTTGCTACTAAACCTAATTACTGTTGCAAGTTGGTTGCATAAATGGAAAATTTCTGGAGACCGGGTAGAGAGGGAGTGGGTTCAACTTCTGTTCAATAAGTCACTACTTACTCATTCTGTTTATGTCTCTTAAGAATGAAAGTGTCAGCCGAAAAACTGTAAGTTGTAAGTAATTGGAGCGTCATTACGTTACTCACTTCATTCATTAGACAGTGGTTTGGCCTGTGTCAAAGCTGCACCGTCAGAGTTCAGGGTGGGTTAAAAAAACTACATCTGACGTTTCAGCATTTCCAAGAAGCTACTTGTTTCCTGCTTCATATGAACTGATAGTTAAAACTCCACCCTCCAGGACACAGAATACTGAACTCCTCTCCAAACCCACCACCACCCTGTTTTTTAATGTATATGTTACTGTCATCCTCTTTACTGATCACAGATGTGTCTAACGTCAAATGCTGACCAACTTCTTGCCAGTGAAAGTGATGAGTAGAAACAGAGGAGAGCACGTCATAACGGCTGCAGGGCTGACTCGCTCGTTCTCCTTTTGTCACCACAGATAATGCCATATGGGGTAATGGAGAGGCTGTGTGTGTGTGTGTGTGTGTGTGAAAAGGGGTTGGAAGGGGGGGCTTATTCTCAATAGTCGTTTTCACAGTCAAGCCCAGTTATTTCATCATTTCCCCAACCACCCACGCTCCGGATATCTCCTACCTTTTATCTTCTCCACTCCTCTCTCTGTCTCCCCCTCTCTCTCCCTCTCTCTCTCCTGACCTCTGTTGAATGGAGGAATGTGAGGAATGCAACAGTGAATAGGAGAGTGGGAGAGGCGGCATGCAAATGACTGACGGATGCAGGGTTTTTTTTTTCCTTTCCTTTTTTTTTTTTTTGCTCACTAAATGAGGTATGACCACACAGAAAGATCTGCTGGCAGCAGGATGCTATTTCATTTATTCATTTGTCACTGGCAGCAACAGAGCATGCTCAGAATAAGGCAGCAATCCAAACAAACATGAAACAATGCAAGTCAGCACCTGCAGCAAAACCAGTCGTGGAAGGAAAACTTTAGACAAGTAGAGAAGTACTTCCTGTTAAATCTACTGAAATCATCAAAAGTAAAAGTTGTTCCACAGAGAACTGGCCCTTTGGACTGATCTGTTACTGTATATGACATTATTAGATTGTTAATACTGATGCATTCATGTGTAAGCTGAATGTTATCGCTGTGCTTGGTCAAGGTTGAGCAGTGGTAATTAACCTAAAGGTCAGAGGCCCGTTTGCACAAAACACCAGTTAAAATCTGATTTAAGGTTTCCTTAAAATAAAAACAGTTGCTCAAAACACCCTTCAAGTCTTCTCCATAACTTTTCCTTAAAGTGGTCACTTAAGTATTTATGGTTTTCTCCTTATCTTAGTCTTATACTTAAGGAATCACTTTTAGTCAGTTAGATCGTTGCGCAAAAGTCTCTGTCTCTGGTTGTTTGTCTCTGGTTGTTTGTTTGTCTCTGGTCATATAATCTGAGATGTAGTGGAGTAGGAAGTGTAATGTAGTTTAATATAACATATTATTAACTACTTTAGCAACTTTGTACTTACATTCCACCACTGACTCAAACTCTCATGAAAAGGAATGAAAAGACAAAGTTTGGCATTTTGCCATCTGATGCTCTGACAACTATTTTTAGGGTTCAAACACTTTGCAGCCTGGTTAGTTTCCAACCCACAGACTAAACAATTGAACCGATCACATTAGGTAGGAATGCAGCGTGGCAGCCAGACAACGGCAGCTTCTCCCTATAGACAATAAGTGAGGCGTGAAATCAAAGCAAAGATTGAAGGAACCGACTTGTCAGTGCTTCCTGTGGAATTTCTTAAGGATCTGGGAGTTTGGTTTTCTTTCTCCGACACGACTCTGATCTCATTCTGGGTTCTGTTTCGGGAGGTTTACATCATCACATATGAAGAATTATGTTATGCGGGTGACACATTTTCCAACTTAAGCAAAAGAATGTTCTGTTTTCATCCCTGTCTGGGTCTCTTTATAGCTCTAAAGTTTACAAATCTTACTCTTTTGTCATCTCTTTTCCCTTTCCCTGAAGGAATTTATGATGTTGGACTCAGAACTGAACAAGAAGTTGATGCTCGGAGCAACATCTGGCAGGTGATGGTTGCTGCTCCAAAGACAACCCTCCCTCCAAGGAATGACATTCATGTACTATTTAACTGTTTTCCCAATAATGTTCTGGTGGCATCTGCGTGTATATTGTACTGCATGACTGGATATTTTAATAATACGCTCAGTATTAACAACATATCTTTATTATGTTATTAGAAAACATAATCCAGTCACATTATGTTTCCTACAAAACTTATTATCAAAGCACATCAGCTGTTTTGTCACAGCAGCTATTGACTGTTGCCATGAAAACAGACAAATCTTTATTTGGAGTAAAGAAGCAAATTGGTGCCAAAAAATTTAAAATTGACTTACTGCAGATTTAAAAAATATACTTTTTGTATTTCTGAAAATTTGAGACCAAAGAGAATTCATGTAATTTTCATGTTCATGCATATTTTTAATTTTTTTTGGCAGCATAAAGGTCAGGAACCGTTAAAAGTTTAGTTTAAATCAGTGCATCTTAGTGCTGACTGGTTGACACCATTATGACAGTGGCTTAATTGTTCCATTAACCATCAGCACCAGTAAATCCCCCAACATTGTGTGTCACAGATCAAAAGACTTGCAGGTCTCAGCTTCACTGTTTTTATTTCACTGGAAATTAGCGAGGCAGATGGTGACACCGCCATGTTGTGTGTCATACACATGGTCAACCACGAAGCTGGAGGGAAAGGGAAGTGGCAGTTACATCACCAAAAACCCTAAAAGTGCCCTGATGATGGTCTAAAGATGATTAATAATTATATAGTTTCACATCATATATTTTTCAAATGTATGAACAACAGGAAATTTGTACAAAAGTACATGTGAGATATCTACGGTAGAATTATATGCAGTGGTGCAAAAAAAGTGCTTCGAACAAGTAGATAAAGAACACAGAGTAGAAGCTACTTAACGTATATATTTAAACCACTTTATTGAAAACTTCAACTCATGCATTCAGGTCTGATTTGGCGGTGGCAGCGGCGTTCTCATAGTCTGAAGGTTCAGGAGACGGCTTCGTTTTAGACTGTCGAAACTTAAAAAAAAAAAAAAGAGACACACAACAGAGTAATGCACACAGTGATGAAAATATACACTGATGAGCCAAAACATTATGACCACCTGTCTAATATGTTAATGGTCCAAACAGCTCTGACCCATGAGACATAGACTCCACAAGACCTCTGGTTCCTCCTTCATGACAACGGTACGGAGGGTGACTTTTTATACAACTCACTTGATTACATTTTTACTAGGCTTAAAGTAAGTCCGAAGTAAGTAAGTCCGACCCAGTCGTCTGGCCATAACGCCAGCGACCTCGTCCAGGTCTCTGCCATTGTCATGAAATAAGTAACATGGTTTGGTTCATCTGTGTCATAACTGTTACAACCCCCTCTGTGACCTTTATTTAGTGTGAGTGGGTGTGTTTTTTGTTTGTTATCTCTCTCTCTTTCTCTCTGCCTGCAAACCTGCAAAACACCAGAATCAAGCATGCTAGTCTACCATCACGCAATCACCTGTTCACCTTTAAACCCTAAAGGTTTAAATTCAGTCTCAGATTGTTGTGCCGTAGTTATTAAGCCTGTCGTTTGGTTTTTGCCTGTGTCTACAACCTAGACATTTACTCCTCTTCCTAAATTGCTGTTAACAAACCTGCCAACTCCAATCTGCCAAGCCAGCAACCAGCTCACCACCACTCACCTGCTCCCGTTGAAAATAAAAAAACGACTGTACTTTATCCTCACATGCAGCTGCTCTGTCTGGTTTTGGGTCCAGCCAATAATTTGTGACAATAACGCTATGGCTCGTCAGTGTAGGTCAAGTTTACAAGGTGAGAAGAAAAGTTTTCACAATGATAATGATAAAGACAAAAATAAACACTGAATTACTTTAGGCCTACATCCCTGAAACCTAATCCATCCGTCAGCTGTGTCTTCCTTTTCTGTCCTTCGCTCATGGAACATGTTAGAACAAGTTCTAACATGTCTGAACATGGACAACAGATGACAATCTGTTTCTTCCTGCTTCCTTTCACTTCATCTTTAACCTTAATCTGGCTTCTCACATGTCGCCAGTTAGTTAAATCTCTCATTTTCAAACTTAATTGTTAAACTGCAAAGAATTATATAGATTCATCTTTGATGAAAATATGTCTCTAAGGTTTTCAAATACCTGGAGTTGGTCATAGTCAGAGGTGACACTTACGGTCCTCAGATCAGTGTAGGTGTGTTCCCCCTTCACCTCAATCTGCTATGAAAATTTTAAAAAGAAAGGAAAACATTATTAATCCAGGACGGACGGACCACACAAGATTAATGTCACTAAAATCTTTCATCACATTCATGCAGATCCAGTGTTATCACCAGCTAGTCTCTAATTGCATGAGTCTGCTGTTTAGTGTTGGACAGTTTGTGTAAAGTCAGTTTATCAGAGCTTTTTTTTTTTCTGTTTTAAATGAAAACAGCTGCCTGTTGCATGAGAGCGGTGACACTGAACCAAAACATTGCACGTTCAGCTCAACACTGTAGAGCTGAAGGGAAGAGTGGACAATTACTATTTGTGAGTTCATCACTACAAGTGGTCGCTGTCACATAAGTAGTCATGTGATCCATTGTTAATCTAAAAATATTGATATACACGAATAGGAACTTTAGGATCTGTGATACACGAAAACAAATTAATATAGAACAAGACCGGATTAATGAATAGTGGGGTTTTTTTTTTTAAAGTGTATAATCTACAGTTCAATCTCTAAGGCAAAGGCTACAAAAATATCATGTGAAAATAACACGTTCTCTATACATCAGAACAAGTGACGCTCACTTTTTGTGAGCTTTAAGCTACGTTTTACAGTCTTCATTCAGGAAATGGAGCCGGACTATGGAAATCTTGGCTCGGGGCTTTGACTATTTTGTCACATATACAATGTTTAAACCTCCAGAAGGAACTTGCATACTCAAAATAATAATTGTTTATTTACACCTCAAGCATCTATAGAGTTTTTTAGGTATATGAAGAAAACTGGCAGCATCTCAACTTTCAGTTCATCATGCTGCCAGTTCCCTCACATGTTTCCTGCATGTGATCCTAAGTTTTTAGGAAAACTGTATATCTCACTTATCAAGCAGAGCACAAGCAGAACAGTTATATTTGCCTTTACTAACACACTTATACTGCGCTCTAAAAGGGAAAATGACGTATCATATGTCTCTAGTCATTAGTCATTAGTCATCCCGACTTCCTGCTTAAGAAACGGAGAAGGTGAGGGTTGGCGAGACGAGACTCTGACTCTACTGTGACGTGCCGAAGATGTCAGAACTCCTTATCAGATCTATTGTATTAGTGTCTGGCTGTTCGTCACTTTCTCTGTTTGAAGAGAAAAAAAAAGAAATCCTCTTACCTTCAGCCTCCTGGAAAGACTTGGCAGCAGAAGGAAAACAAACGGAGGAGCACAATTAGCCAAAACTACTGGAAGATGAATGAGAAGTAGTGTCTCCAAAGCAATACTTTAAGCATCAAGCAGGAAAAACTACACAATTATGATCCAGAAAACCTTTTTTTTTTTTTTTTTATTCTTACCTTTGATACTTGTACAAATCGACAACAACAGTCAGGATGTAGAGGACCAACACCACTCCACATATAATGTAGGGAACCACCATTAAATCCTCACTTCTGCCTGAAAAACAGAATTAAAACAAACATACAACAGGACGTTAAAAAGAAAAAAAAAAATGACAGTTATTTCTTGTTGGGTTTTTTCCACCTTGTGATGTCAGATAAAAGACATCTAAAACCTGTGATGCAGTTGTTTTGCAATCAAGTGCTTTTTTTTTGGTTGGTGTATCCACTTTCCTAAAACTTGCCTTGTTCACATTTTTCGAGACAATGTGACGAATAGGGGTAAAAGTTTATATTCCCTTTGTACGTCAGCTGTTTGTTTTTTTAACTCGTGACACAGTATCATCAGTGTGATGCATTCTGGTCTATTGAGACTTCTGTGGCTTAGAATAACAGGCGCTTTCTCTAATGGTGTTCTCTTATGAACGGCTGCTGAAAACTGTCTTTTCCTCTTCTTTGCTTTTGTTGCATTTCCCTGTATTTTAGTTATTACTCTCTCACCTCACTTTAGTTTGTAGGTTTCTCAGCTCAGCTTAAAGTTATATGTAACTTTTTCATATCAAAATGTCTAGAAAAGACCAGACCTATGTTATATATTTTGTTGAGCTGTGTACTTACATTATGTCAAATGTTTCCATCAATTTTCAAACCTATAGAAATCTGTCATTTTAATCAGTGTAATGGTCCGTTTCATTTAGTTGCCTTTCAGTGGCGTCATATCTTCTTTGCACATGCGTCACTGTAGTGGTGTCTGCCAGAAGCCATGTTTTATGATATATTTCTTAGATCTTGATCATTTTCAAATAACAGGATGAAGGATTTTAGTCAGTGGACATCTGGATCTTAAGTTATCGGAGAAACAAGCTGAGGAAATGTTAGCGGCAGCTCAGCTTGCAGTCCCTGTCGTACTGTATCCACCAAACAACAGCGGAGAAATGCTGATTTTTAACATGAAACCGCTTCATTCAACGTTTTAACTGATTATAACGACCTGGTCCGTTTGTTTTGGAGAGGAAGGAGACCTAATTTGGCTCCTGGTAAAAACCTCCTGAATATCTGGAAGCTATCAGGGAAACGAAGGTTAGCAGTCACAGCTGAAAGACTTTCACTGATGTCCCGTGTCGGCCATATAGTGCAGACGAAACAAAGATTTTATACATGAAACTGCTACATCAAATGTCTTTACTGGATTTAATCACATTGTCTGTTTGTTTTGGAGAGGGGGAGACCTCTGCAGATAATTCAGCTTCTGGTAAAAACCTCCTGAACGATACTGAAGGAATCCAAACCAGGAGAAGCTGACTGAGATAACAGCAACGGTGATCCCACACTACTTCACAACAACATTAAACTCTATCTTTTGTTATTGTTTTGATTGAGAATGTTTTGGTAGTAATGGATAATTGTATTGACTCATCACCAACAGGAGTTCCACCCAATAAAAGAAAGAGTTCAGAAACACAGGCTGGCTGTGTTGCCAGTTGTTGTATATTGTGTGTAATATACTGTAGATTCTTCTTTCAGTATTTTCTGTTCTGCTCTCATAGATTCTGGCATTGTCCAGTGATGTGTGTGCAGTACAGTAATTTCCAGTGTTTGATGTCTTTCACTTATGAATCAGTGTCCACAAGATTCAGTGACTTACCGACTGTCTCTGAATCACACGTCACAGCCTGTTGCACAATTCCAGGACAGTGCACATAGAGGGCACCAGAGTAAGAGCGCCAGCAGGATTAAATAAATATTTAAAGCTCCATATTTTACACATCAACTGTGTTTTATTTGAAGTGTTAATCAATAAGAAGATATTTTTGTGATATTTAAGAACCGAAAACCATCTCAATGTAGTTTTACATCTCCTCTCTCAGGCTTCTCTCTGGAGCTCTAGTAACAACAGGTTGGTGAGCCAATATTATAGCAGGTTTCAGGTAAAACACTCAGAGAAACCAAATCCTGCAAGGTTGGATGGTGGGTCCAGGTGGGTGGGGCTTGGGGCATGGCTGAGGGCGGTGACAGCTTTGTTGTGACATCATAAAGTTACAGAAATCCCGACGGTTGGTTTTAAGGCTCAGTTTCTGAATACAGGCTGTGTTCATTTCTTTGTGGACTGAGCGCTTTGATACTTTCACAGTATTAATATAGAACCTAGACTTGATCTATAATCAAAAAGACATGGGTATCTACCTTTACACAATATTGGACCTCAAAGTTTACCTTTAGTGGCGCTGACCTCCAGAGACAACGGTCTGGACCTGTCAGAGCCCCTCGAGTTTTGAGCTTCGCACAGATACACCCCGCTGTCCTCCTGGCTGACCTGTAGGACCAGCGTTTCTCCTTGTCCGATCGTAGTCAGCTGTGATGAGGAGAGATGATAAATTCTTCAGATAAAACTATTGTAAGAGGGATCTTAAGAAAAAAAATACTTGTGCAACCCAGTTTTATCTCTGATGAGATTAATGAGTGTGACGGAAAGCCTCATGATCACGGAGTAAAAATTTGAGTCCTTGCAGCACACAATATGGCCAGAAGTATGTGGACACGCAAACATTAAGCCCATATGGCACTTTTGGCACCAAAAGTTCTAAGAAACTAAAACTTAAAACTCAAAAACTCAAAAGTGCAACAGTTGTCTTTTATGTCATTTGTGCACAAACGGATAACAAAGCCTGGACTCCTTGTTCCATTGATCATAAAAATATCTTGCTCTGCTCCATTCTGGTTATGTTCAGCCACAAAATACAAGCAATACAATGTGTTTGTAGCTGCTGGATTTTATAAATGCCCGGTGTGTAACAGTGACAGTCTAGACCGAAAACTGTATAACACTGTGAGGACAGTGGAAATGCATGAAACCTGTATGTGATTGTTGAGCATCATACCATGCCAAGACATGGGCTTCACTGTGCAGCTATTACAGCTTCTACTCTTGGTTTTGGTTGGTTTAAGGCTTCCCACCAAGTTTTAAAAGCAGGCTGCAGGGGTCTGCTCTCATTCAGCCACAAGAACATTAACATATGTTCAGTTGGCGTTCTAGTTCATCCCAATGGTGTTTGCTGGGGTTGAGGTCAGAGCTCTGTGCAGGCCAGTCAAGTTCTCCTACACGAGGGCATCGTCCTGTTGAAACAGGAATGAGGGTTCCCCAAACACTGACAAACTGCCACAGACTAAAAATACACAAAAGTATCTCAATAGCTTTGTCCTCATACTTAATGAATACCCCTGTGTTCCTGAAAGATCATTCACATATACAACAAATGAATGAATAAATAAAATACAGTAGGTAGTCTCTTACCGTTCCATGGTTGTCTCTGTGCCAGCTGTAGCGGCTCACAGGGGGGTTGGCATCACTTGAACATGTGAAGATCACAGTGCGTCCCTCAGAAACAGGACCAGATGTGCTGAGTGTTGCCGTAGTGAATCTAGGAACATCTGTGGGGAGACATTGAGTGGTAGCTGTAAAATAACAGACAGGCTGCCATCTTTTCACCCCTTCCCCTTTGTCAGCAGGGTTACACCAAAAATACAGAGCCAATTTGCACCGAACTTGATGGAGGGATGAGGAATGAGCCATGGAAGAACACAGATAAATTTTGGAGAAATTTTGGTGATTCAGATCATTGACTGTTAATTTTTATGTTTCTCTCTGAAGTATGTCTCTTCTTCTTCTCAAAAGTCTGAGACCGCAATGAAAACTGATTTTTTTTTGCTGCTAATAATCCATTTACTCAATCTGTATTTAAGTAGATTATTTAAGGTAAATATATATAAGTACCTCAAAAATTGCACTTGAGTATTTCCATTTTCTGCCACTCAGATGCAAATATTGCTCCACTGCATGCTATTTGATTAGATACAGATTTAGAGTAATAATACAAAAAAAACATTCACAAATAAATTACACTATTATATTATAGGTTCATAGATTTGATTGATGAAATTCCCAGGCTAACCTACAACGAGCCCCACCTTTACCTGCCGAACACATTAATACATCACTGTTAATAATCATATGTTATTCTCCTTCTTTTAGGCCTACTTGTATTACTTGAAGTATATTGTGATGCAAAAAGTTTTGTACATTTACTTTTACTGGGACTTAAGTTAAACATCAGAGTGCTTCTTCCACCGATGTCAGAAACACAGCACTACTGCCTGCAATACAATGCCACCTTGTGTTGTGCCTTTTTTTTTTTTTTTTTTTTTTCCTTCCATCAACACCAAGTTAAGACAAGTTCAGCTCTTCAAACACTGTCTGGTTAAAAAAAAATACTTCCAACTCTGCCAAACAAAAAAACCAAAAAAATCCCCCTGAGGTCACGTCACACTGAGCCGTGTTCAAACACGTCAACTGTTTTCCTAAACTGTGTCATATAATGTTCAACACGTTCATCACCTTAATGTGTAATAAATGGTTGTCATAGTGAAGCAAGCAGGAAGGATGAGGAGGGAACAACTTGTCAAATGTGTCAATGGATTAATGATTGAAATTTAGGATCACTAATCAATCAATCATCGATATCCTGGTATTATTCAGTTTTTATTCAAGAGTGAAAACAACCAAAGTCCAAACATCTCTCACTAAATCAGTAACTTTTGATAATTACTTACTTGCACGTTAAAAATATATTGTAAAAGTTGCAATACTACCACAATAAAGTTTCACTGATGCAGTGAAGACAAGGCAATGTCTACTTGTTGCCCCTCCTCCCAGGTTTAATATGCTAGTTATCAAGCTACAAGTCATTTTCACATCTCAGAATTTTTATTTTAGATCATTATTAAAAGGCTGAGGGGAATAAACTTATTCAGTATTTTGCAAGAAAGTAACAATGACTATACGGTTTTGTGTGGCAGGATGTTTTTGGTTCTTTGATATTTCATTAAACATCTAACAGCGACTCAGTGGTGGAAGATTTAACTTAAGAATAAGTACAAATGCTTAATTACAGGTACAAGTCCTGCATTCATAACCTTATACTTACATATAGGTACATAAATATTGTCAACAAAGGTGTTAATATATTATTATATGCTGTATGATATTAGTAGATTATGGTAAATGATGATATGGTAAAGATGATTAATGGGAGAGGAAAAAAGAAAAAAACATTTGACACAAATTTGTGTTTAATCTTTTCTTGTGAAATGTCTTGTGAAATCTTGGGTATTTTTGTCATTTAGAGGAAACCATCTGAGAAGTTAAGAGGGAAAGTCATTGAGATCAAACTGCCAACAATTCATAAAACAACTGGAACGTGGCAAGTTTTCCCAACCAGACACTGCTTTACTGTAAGTGGATGATCTATTGTATTTTTATGGCTCGTCATATCTTTGTAATGTAGCATCTTAATCTGAGTAGTACGCTAACTAGTAAAGTAACGAGTAAGTATAAGCATCTCAGATTTGTTGTTCAGCCTTAACCCCTTTGGTTCCTTGGCAGCCATTGGTATAAGGTGTTGTCTAAGTACTGTACTGTAATGTACATAACTCATATACCTCTTAAATTTTGTCTCGATAAACTTTTAAAATCAGTAAAATCCTGTCTTCAACTTCACTAAATCTATTGGCCACTTTTACTTCAGAAGATTAAGTTATCAAGGCTTTTATTTGCACGAATGAAGCATCCTATACGTGTGTGTGTGTGTGTATCTGTGTCAGCAGAGGTCACTGTGGTGCTCTGCATGGTTCGTTTTAAAACAGAAAAACACTGAGTCTCTCACACAGGATGTTGAGTCTCTGAGTTGCTGCAGACGGTTCAGTGCTGCCCCCTTGTGACAGCGGGTAGGACACCGAGCAGACGATGCTCTGGTTCTGATGGTCGGCTGTGGCCTTGAAGGTCAGTGTGGATGTCATCATCATGTGCCCATCTGCAGTCTGCTCTTACAAAATGAAGAGGGAAATACCTGAATCACTGACGTTTTCATGGAGTGTGTTCTCATGTAAAATAACAGTTTATCTCCTTTTGAATTGTTATTATCTGTTCAATTATACAGTGACGAAAGAAACAATCAAAATAAATCTGAACCTATGAATATTATTATAGGCCTAATGATATAACTAATTTGAGATATATTTGGAGCTAATTTTAACTACTTTATCTTAGGTTTTGTAGTTTAATTTATAAAAATGTGTCAGACTTCATAATAAGATCATATGTTTTATGTGTAAATATTTAATCTGTAAATGAATTGTAACTGCAGCTGTGAAATAAATGTAATGAAGTAAGAAGTGCGACATTTTAAAGTATTAAAACAGAAACATACTCAAGTAAACTACAAAATACCTGAAAAATATACTTTAAAAATAAGGCAGGTGTTATTCTACATTTGTCCTCTTGTCAATAAATCCTGAAAAAAGACTAAAAAAAAAAAATTTAACCTGTTAAACATATACATATTGTATTACTTTAAAGAGCTGTTGCACAAAAATGAATAAAAACTATAGTTTAGTCCAACATACACCGTCCTACTGCTGGAAATACTCAGTAGAGCACCAAATGTGGATTAATCCACCACTAAAAGTAGTTCCCTACAAATGTAACATTTATTCCATTTTGCACAATAATGCGCTGCTGTTTTAGGAAGTTTTAAATGATAAGATGAAATGATATATCTGTGACTTTGTTTTTAACGATGTACACCTTGGGCTGTGGGTTGACAGCTACACTCAGGGCAGGACGGACAGAAAATGTTGAGAGACCGACTCACACATTGTTGTTTTAGTCTTTTCATGGGATTTGGTGAAAATATAGAATAACATCACCCTCGTCTTGTTACTGTAAACAACACTGTAAATGAGTGACTGAATGAATGATGAATGAATGAGTGATCCATCACCTGCAGCATTTGTGTGTCCTCCTGTCTGGAGCTGTCCCGGGGGAGCCAGGTGAGGGAGGGGGGCAGGATGGAGCACAGCACTGGGACCGAACACTGCAGCCTCACCTGGGCTCCCTCTGACACGTGACTCACAAAGGTGAGCGAGGGAGGAGGCGGGGCTGTTGTGGAGGACGCAGACACCAAATAACGAAGATGTAGTTAGAGATAGTTTGAAAAGTATCACCAAAGTGATTACAGTTCATCCTGAGGGGAATGTGAATATGTGAATTTAATGGTCAATCAATTTCATGATTGTTGAGATATTTCAGTGAACAAACATCAACCTCAAGGTGGCGCTAGAAGAAAAGTCAGAGTGTCACCAAAGTCAGTAGGATTCATCCTCTAAGAGCCATGAACGTATGAACAAAATTTCATGACAATCCGTTCAATAGTTGTTGAGATTTTGCAGTCTGGTGGACTGACCAACCAACAGAGGCTAAAGACAAACAGACAACAGTCACCAAACACTCAAACAATAAACTCCAAACCTAAAAATCTAGAGACAAATTACAAACTTTGGGTGAAAGAAGCACAAGTGACCATATTTGACAGCCTCTGATCACTTCATTCATACGTTAGCGGCGCTAAGAAACCGAACAGGCTGGTGAAGAAGGCCAGCTCTGTGGCGAGGACGGAACTGGACAGTGTGGAGGCAGTGACAGTGAAGAGGATGAGAGGAAAGCTGAAAGCCAATCTGGACAGCCCCTCTTCTTTTGTGCTGCTCTGTCAATTTAGATCTCCTCTACGGGGGATCAATAAAGGTACATCTTATCTTATCTTACCTGGCTGAAAGGTGATCATGACTCCATCACTGAACGTGTATTTGATGGCGTTCGGACATTCCAGCCTGAAGAAGTACATGTCGCCATAGTCCTTTGGGAAGCTCGAGAACACTGTGGTGCAGTTCTTCTTTGTTAAGTCCCCAACTATTTGCCCCTACAAGTGTTTTAGAGAGAAAACAAAACTTTATTTGGAGATAAAGCTACAGGATCACAAACACGGGATTGATGGGATAAGAAAGAAATAACTTCTATCAAATTGTTGTCATAATTTTTGGACTGAAAAATGATTCAAATCATTCAAATGAAACAATCTGATGAGGGAAAAGTCACTTTTTGGTTGAAGTTCTCTCAACGTCTGACCTCTCAAAAGCAAGAAAACAACTTTGCAGACAGTTTTTCTCAATCGCTGTGATGCAATTAACACATCAACATCATTCTGACAGCTCTTAATGCGGTTCTCACGTTCTCACATATATACTGCATGTAGTGTGAATTTACTTTAACTGATGCTATGTTCTAAGTTTGATTGCGTGTTTTCTATTTTCTGATACATAGTTCCATGTGTATCGTTCTGCTTTCCTCAGTTACAGCTGTTGTATTCTGCTTTCACACATTTTCTAAACTAGGTCTCATTTCTTCAAAACTCTTCACACTAATCCAAAAACTACACACAAAATGCAAAGTGCCACAAATCTGCATTATACAGTAAAAATATGTAAAAAAAAAACAGTAAATTTTTGGATACACCATGTTCTAAATCTAAAGCTCTTCTGTTTTCCATACAGGCCTGTACTATATACAATTCAATACAGTGTTGTTTTGCAGTTCTCCTTTTTTAAAGTCAGTCAGGTTTTTATCAAAACACCCAAACATTTGGCGTCTAAGTGAAAAGGTTTAATTCACTGGTGGCAGTGTTGAAGTGACTGACTGACTTCGCATGTTTAGAGAATTGCATTCAGAGTTGTGAGAATGATGTTTCAAACGGTCGAATTGTTTCAAAGCGATTGAGAAAAACTGTAATTTTACTGTAAGTTCATTACCACTGGCCTCCTCTACATATTTGCTCATGAGTTGTGTGTCACCAAGTGAAAGACAGAACCTACTTGTACTTTGTTATTGAAAGGATTTTGTGAATCTAACACGACGGGACCAGAGAGTCTTCCTTTCCTCCAAAGACCCCTGTCCGAGCAGTTCAGGAGGTTTGCTTCCTGATCGTCGGGGACCTCGAAGCGACACGGGACTGTGAAGCAGGAGTTAGTGATGCTCACGATGCTCTGAGGCAGCGTCACATCCCAGGTTTTACTGAAGACACCTGGAGAGGCACAATGCAAGACCTCAGCTGCGTATCTGCACATTCATTCACTTTAACCTGCAGCGACATGGTGGAATAGAACTAAGTACATTTACTCAAGTACTAAACAGTAGTCTTTTTTTTACTTCTGTTTCATTACATTTCAAAAGGAATATATTGCATTTTTATCCCACCTAATGTTTCTCAGCTGTAAGTATTTAAGATTTTTGCAAACAAAACATATGAAAGATTTATAAAATATGATGCATTGTTATAAATTAAAAACCCAACAATATTCAGAAGTACAGCTGAAACAGTCAGTTGATTAAAATACCAAACAATGTGAAGATTTGCTGCTTTTCCTTTTCAGTATTTCAATTTATTAGTATTAAAGTTAAAGTTTTGTTGAGGTTTAGACTGTTGGTTGGACTAAAACAAATACAGAGAAAGTTTCACTTTGAGTTTTGGTTATAAAAGCATTTCTTCCTATTTTCCGATGTTAACAAACCAATAAATCAATCAGTTAATCAAGAAAATAATTAGCAGATTAAACCATAATGACAATAATCAATAGTTGCACCCTTCAACCATCTACAAAAATAAAATCCTGCTTTAATAATGATGATCTAATGATCTAATATATAATAGTAAAGCATTCACAGAGGACTTTTACTTTTCGTACTTGAATTACATTTACTCGATTGTACTTGAGTAACATTTTCACTGTAGGACTTTGACTTGTAACAGAGTATTTTTATAGTATAATTTTAGCACTTTTATCTAAAGGATCTGAGTACTTCCTTCACGTCTGTTGATCTGACTGAAATATATAGAAAAACACCCTGAAGAAAACCTTATACTTCCACATGAAGAAATATCTGTGATGAAATCTGAGAGCTACCAACCTTGCATCACTGCGATTAGCAAAGCGACAGGCATCAGACCAACACCCATCTCAGCTGGATGAAGATCACGCATTTAAATCCCAGATGAACCATGTCAGACATTTAAACAAATCAAAACAAACACAAAAAACAAACAAATAAAGGAGTGAGACAGGAAAAAATAATGACACAATTTGCAACTGAAAAAAATAATGTTTCTGTTCTTAAGCCAAAAATCACAGCTGATTTACTCAGACAAATAAAAGCGAATAAAAACAAAACAAATATAATTTTGTAGCTGCTTCTGTCTAATGAAATTTATAACAGTAGCACTTAAAATAAGGAACTGAAGCCCTAAGTAGACCACACTGAGACAACAAGAAACATTGTCAGTTATGTTGCTTTCTAAATACAACATCTTGATTAAATCAGTCAACAAAACAGCTCTGTGATCTTCCACACCACACACATTCATATATTGTCTTTACCTGTCAAATGATGATGATGATGATGATGAGCAGCTCATCCAGAGCAGACCTCTGTGTGTTTGTGTATACGCTGTGAATGAGGAATGAATATTTAAAACAGGAAGTGTGGGAATCAGGGACTTCACTGAGTGTCCGTTTGTGTAATAACAGTAAAAACCTGTGAAATATGCTGTCAGGCCTGGACTATAGAGAGGACTCAGATGCAGAGTGACAATTAGGCAGACTTTATTTAAATAGTCCAACCTCTGGAGAGTGACAAAATAAAACCGGCTATGAAAACTATGCTATCTAGATAAGATTAAACCTCTCCGGGAAAAAAATCTAATAAACAAAAACCACTCCAAATGGAGGGATAAAACTGCGGAAACAAAAAGGAATAAACCAACAGAAAATCACTCCACAAGGAGGCTACAAAAACTGCAATAAACTTGACAAACAGAAACTGTATACTATAAAAACTCCAACAAAAAAAATCACTCGCTTAGAGGTAAAGAATAAATACGAAAAGGCAGACACAAGGCATGAACTGTGATAACTGGCTGGGGTGCACGACTGGAACGAGACACTCTGGCACGAGACAAAGGGAGACGCAGACTATAAGACACGTGAGGGCAATGGGAAACAGGTGGACACAATCAGGAATCAGGGAAGACACTCCGACAAGTGACACACGAGGAAGGGCAAGTGACCTGAAACGAGAGGAGAGTTACTTTTCAAAATAAAACAGGAAATGACAAGACATGGAGACAGGACAAAACCCCAACTTGACCTCACCGCGTGACATATGCAAGTTTTTGTTCTTGACTCTGAATAACATGTTAGAGGAATTAGGTTTAGTTCATTAACTGTAAGTTTAACAAAGTGTCTCACTGCTGAGGGTCAGGAGGAGGACGTCCAAGCTTTCACAAAAAAAAGCTTTAAAAACTTGGTTTTATTTTAAACAATTTAATGTTTTATTATAATAATTATATATACTAGTATACTATTACATCAAGTATCAACCGTTTCCCCCTTTTTACTTTGTAATTACACAATAAGAATTTTAAATGTTTCAGTGTTATAACCTGTAGGTCTTTACAAAAATGCTTAGGGTATAATTTATGGTAACTACAATATGACTGGCCTTAGCTCTAAAGTCTTATCGACCATTCAAGGGGGCAATATGGGGTTCAGTATCTTGCCCAATGACACTTTGGCACGTGTACTGGAGGAGACGGGAATCGAACCACTGATCTTCTGATGTGCGGACAATCCCCTCTACCTCTTTCGCCACAGCAGCACATTTCTCCTTTCCTCTAAAATGTCCAATCACTATACTTCTTGTTTCCTTCCAACGCACCCACATTTAAATACCAGCAGGAAGTAGTAGTCTGTTTTATTGGGCCCTGATTCATGAGTTTTGCAGGTACTGGACATAGTGAAGTTTTGACCTCATTGAGGCAAAGTCAGACTTACATCCTCTTGAAACAATGAGGGTGTTTACAAAGTAGATAAAAGCTGATGATGATGATGAGATATTTCAGAGGATAAATGAAGAAACTAGCTGCTAGAGGAAAAAGTCAGTGGATGGGAATTAGAGTCCATCCTCTAGTTTTTGAGATGTTGCAGTCTGGACCAGTGTCACTGGTCTGGACCAAAGTGCTGGACTGAAACCAGAGTCTGTGCAGGAAGATGGGTCAACATTTATCCCTAAAACTGAATCAAATCTGATCTAGATCAACATGTTCGAAATCTGAGGAATCACAATGAAACAACTTCACTTTGTGCCGCTAGAGGGCAGCAGACACAGGAGAATCCCCAACACGTGAAGGCAACACTAAACTTTAACCTTCAGTTACACCAGCCCTGATCATAATCTCAATCTAAACTGTAATTAATCCTGAATTAAACCAAATCTGAACCTTCAGTCAGCTGTCAGAAACAATGTCTGTTGCTTTAGTTGAAGTGTGTATCACTTTCTGTTGAATGACTTCCTTCTGTGTGCTCAGGATATTGCTGTCATGACCTTTTGCAACATGCGGTCACGCACCTTGTGTGCAGTGATGTGATTGGCCGAGGTGAGCGGGGCGGGGAAAGAATGAAATTGAACATTTTTCAGTGGCAGGAGAAAAGAAAGAAGAAAGTGGCGAATTAAAGGGGAAAGAGTGGAGCCAAAGAAGAGTTACTCACTTCCTGATTTTGTTTCAAACTAGCTGAAGGTTGGGCTTCTTTTTAAAAGTTTTACTTTCATCCAATAATTTATCTGCATTTACTTTATGTTGAATACACTATTTATAAATGGTTTATAGGCTGTAATTAATGGCTTTATTACTGGTAAATAAATGAATTGCTAATGCTTTATAGATCAGTTTTAAGACATTTAAAATCTTTCCCAACAGTAACAGTTCCTCCAGCACATTGTAATTCCCACGAATCCCAGGATGGGTCAGGTGTACTGCAGTGCTAGTGTACCTGAACATTCAGTTCAGTGCTGCAGACTCCACCCTGAAAGTTACTGAACCTTCAGAATCCACGAGCTAGGACTTTTTGGTGGTTAAAACTATCCTCCAGGAACTTAATTTAGACCCTGGTCTAAACTCAGGTTGGGGAAATGAGTCCCTCAAAAGCTTCCTGTTTCTCTTGGAAAGTTCCTGCAGTGGAAAGGTACCCCTTCCAGTGGACAGTCCCCCCCCCCCCCTGGAAAAAGGCTTCAAGGCATCTGGTCCCAAATCCATGTATAAACTGCTTATTAATAATATTTATGACTCCAGACTTGATGCATTGTAGAACCTTTTACCATATTTTACCTTTTACCAATCTTTGCTGATGGTTGATTACAAATTGAACGACCCATGACCCGTAATAATGTCATACTCACATTTATAACTGCAGACTCACTGGTGGAGCATTTTCCATAACCTGACAATCCAAAAACTGATGTTATTGATCTTATGACTGATTTTTGAAGCATAAGTAAAGGATTTATTAACAGTTACAGCATTAAGCCTTTATAACTGGTACATTAACAGAGAGTGGTACTGAACACAACACATAAAACAACCAAAAATACAGTTTGAAAGTAAATACTATTTATGGAGCAAAAACTTTTAACAATGTACTTGTGTCTTTTTTTTAAAATGGTTCTGAAAGTGGTCCTTGAGGGGGTTCATGGGAGACCCCAGCAATCTTTCCATCAATAATTCCATCCATAAGTAACACAATGACAGAATGTGTGACTATTTTGGCCGTAGGGTTCAAACACTTTCTGTAATAAAACATCTAAAAGCAAAAATCTTATCAGATGGGGCCCATTTGACAAGACCTTCTCAGATAAGGGTCTGTGGTCTAATTTGTGTCACTTTAGGGTCCTTGACTTGAAAAAGTTTGAGAACCACAACTCAGTTGGTCTCTTGCTCTTTTGTGGTCTCTTTATTTGTTTGTCTCTCTATTACTGGAAGCCTGTTCTGAGACAAAGATGACCACGTTTACCGGAAACAGCAGCAAAGGGTTTGATGTGAGGGAGCAAAACATGGTGCTGAAAATAAGTTTAAATCCCTTTTACTTTGAAAAAATGAAAGTTATGTTTGGTGGGAATCAGAAAAACTCAAAGTCGATCATGATGTATCACTTGGACAAGTTTTCCTTGTGGAATAATGGAGATTATATAAGGTTCTCTGCTGTAATAACACAAGGTCATCAGCCCTGTTCAGAGAGATCTGATTGGTTGAGGAGACTGAGGAGGAAAGAAATAACTCTAGACTCTGATTAACACAAGTCGGTCATTTGATTTGTGTGTTTATACATCAGTGTGTGTGTTTGTGTGTGTGTGTGTGTGTGTGTGTGTGTGTGTATGTGTGTGTGTGTGAATGTGTGCGTGTGTGCGTGTGCCAATGAGAGGGAGACAAAGTGAGTGTGACTGTGAGAAAAAGAGGAAGACGAAGTCAGACACACATGACATTAAAAGAGAGGGTGAAAGAGGAAGGGTCTGTGTGTGCATGTTTGTGTGTGTGTGTTTGTGTGTTCAGCTTTTGGCAATAAAACCACTAGAAGTAATAGTGACACAGGACACACACACACACACACACACTCACACAGCTCATGAAGATGCGTCTTCACTTCTGCCTATAACCACTGAGACTGAAGCAGCAGACCTCAGCGCTGTGATATCAGCTGGACATCTACAGGTAAGTCAGGACATTTCTGATTTCACAGATGATCTTTGTTACACATTTAGAGACCACAGTAAACACACTTGTTGCATGACGTGTTTTTACCAAATACATTATATTTGAAACAGAAACACTGGCTGGATTATGTTCACTGGCAGGGTTTAGGG
The DNA here is from genome assembly GCF_002814215.2 of Seriola lalandi dorsalis. Classification (NCBI taxonomy): domain Eukaryota; kingdom Metazoa; phylum Chordata; class Actinopteri; order Carangiformes; family Carangidae; genus Seriola; species Seriola lalandi. The sequence goes on along the minus strand of NW_019525091.1, from coordinate 311,615 downwards.
AGATTAAAGAGCTTTAGTATTCAATGGAAGTCACATTGAGGTGGTTGGTTGATGCATCACGGTTGACGCTGGACTTTGAGTTTTACAAGAAGTCTTATCCTTTTTGGAGTTTACTGATTTCCACCAAACATAATGTACATTTTTTTTAAAAGTAAAAGTGATTTAAACTTATTTTCAGCTCCATGTTATGTTTCCTCACATCAATACATCAAACTCTTTGCTGCTGTTTCTGGTAAATGTGGTCATCTTTGAATTTGGGCTTTGGTTTTTGCAAAAACATTTTCACCCACAGATGCTGAAAAAACAAAACAAAAACAGGATGTACAAGTTTAATGTTGGGCTTATCGTAACAAAATTCTTATATGGGCTCATATTGCTTCTAATAATTTCCTGAATTGATTTAAACATTTAAACAAACAACATTTTCACCTCGCAACCCCAACAAAGTTCCCCTTTAACTTTAATTTGATTAAGCTTTCAATGACCTGAAAAGGTAAAAACCCTTCTCCTCATTTAAGAAAAGAAAAAAAGCAAAGATTGAAAAAAGTCTGAAAATAAAAAAATAAACCCAACTTCTTTCTTAAAATCTGTTTAAGAAAGAGTGTGAAACACTAATTTATTGCATTCAGTGAAACATCCAGATGACATGAAACAACATCAGTCAGGATGAGAGTAGTCATGATCTTTTGTAGTCATGACTATTGTCTAATATGATTCTGAGGTCAAACGACATATAGTGTTTGTTACATGTAACTTTTTCAACAGCATTTAGATATTAGATTTAACATGTCGTTAGGACCTCCTTCATAATAAAGTTAAGTCAATGATATGGGAAAAAAACACAACAGTTATATGTGACCAAGACCTTTAAAAATATTTCATTCTTCAACCAGTTTGAATCTGAAGCCTCAACATCTTCTGACCTGTTTATCACCAGTGAGTGGTGTTTTTGTCTTTCTACCACCACGGAAGCTGCTCTCTGCTGCTGTCGGGTCAGTGTGTCTAAAGATGATCCTTATGTCATAACCTCTTTTTTTTTTTTGGTACAAACCATCCTTCAAAATTTTACTTAAAATTCTTTAAAACATTTTTACGGCCAATTTGTTTTTTTACACAGTTGTCTTGTGAGGAAGTTTGACAACTTTAATGTGACATTAGACAACTTTTTTAAACTTATCATTATGAAGTAATGCTGATTGCACAATAATTACATGTTTCGATCTGAGTTAAGATTGGTTCCCTGTAAGCATCACTTTCCCTATGCAAAAAATGAAGGCTCAATTTATGGCACAAAGGAAGTGCAACTGCCACCAACACAGAAAGAGGATCGCTACCTTTTGTTTGTCCAGACAGCTATCAGCAGCTTTCCCCAGGTAGCAGAAATGGCAGTTGCAGGAACCAAAGACAGCGAAGAGCGAGAGAGAGAGAGAGAGAGATAAAAAGCGAGCTGAACCTCAGACAGACATTCTGGAATCAGGTTTATTGCCAAGTACATTTTCAGATATGAGCAGTTTGATTTAGTGTTTTTGTGCATGACAATAAACATAGTAAGAAGAAAAAATATAAAAATATAGAGATAACGCAGTACTGCACTCCACCAGTGCTGCA
>NW_019525091.1:309040-309987 GCF_002814215.2 Seriola lalandi dorsalis | reverse complement strand
ACTGAAGCAGCAGACCTCAGCGCTGTGATATCAGCTGGACATCTACAGGTAAGTCAGGACATTTCTGATTTCACAGATGATCTTTGTTACACATTTAGAGACCACAGTAAACACACTTGTTGCATGACGTGTTTTTACCAAATACATTATATTTGAAACAGAAACACTGGCTGGATTATGTTCACTGGCAGGGTTTAGGGAGATTAAAGAGCTTTAGTATTCAATGGAAGTCACATTGAGGTGGTTGGAGTTTATAGCCGAGGATTGAGGCAACAAAAACACTTTTGGTAAAACTTCACTGATGTTGGGACTCGTGTGAATTAATAAATTAGTTCCTAAACATCAATGTTAATACAGCAGAGAATTTGAGATAATTTTCATTATTCCACAAGTAAAACTTGTCCAAGTGATGCATCACGGTTGACGCTGGACTTTGAGTTTTACAAGAAGTCTTATCCTTTTTGGAGTTTACTGATTTCCACCAAACATAATGTACATTTTTTTTTAAAGTAAAAGTGATTTAAACTTATTTTCAGCTCCATGTTATGTTTCCTCACATCAATACATCAAACTCTTTGCTGCTGTTTCTGGTAAATGTGGTCATCTTTGAATTTGGGCTTTGGTTTTTGCAAAAACATTTTCACCCACAGATGCTGAAAAAACAAAACAAAAACAGGATGTACAAGTTTAATGTTGGGCTTATCGTAACAAAATTCTTATATGGGCTCATATTGCTTCTAATAATTTCCTGAATTGATTTAAACATTTAAACAAACAACATTTTCACCTCGCAACCCCAACAAAGTTCCCCTTTAACTTTAATTTGATTAAGCTTTCAATGACCTGAAAAGGTAAAAACCCTTCTCCTCATTTAAGAAAAGAAAAAAAGCAAAGATTGAAAAAAGTCTGAAAATAAAAAAATAAACCCAACTTCTTTCTTAAAATCT
>NW_019525091.1:307595-308990 GCF_002814215.2 Seriola lalandi dorsalis | reverse complement strand
GTAATTTATTCATTTTCATTCTAGGAAATCCGTCTATTTATCATTTATGTGAGAATTTAGGGCACTTTTGTGAAATCATTTGTTAAAGGTGCACCCACACAGGTTCTTTGTCTTGCAGTGGTAAACATGTGAACATTTTTATTTACATTTAGCCAAAACCATGATCTTTCCCGAGCTTTAGCCAAGGTGCTTCTGCTGCTTCAACCAAACCACAGCAGGACTGTGGATGCTAACTCTGGACTCTGGTGTGACAGACCAGAACCTCCATGTGAATGCACTCCTGTTAATAAATGTGCAGTGTTCTTGGAGGCAGGGTTGGTGTCAATGGTCTAGACAAAAACAACAGAGCATTAAATTAATTCTCAAAAAATTTGGTCCGGCATGAAGGAGGCTGACTAGCCTCTGTCAAAAGTTAGGAACAAAAACATGGAAAAAACACCAGAACGTCAGTTGGGGTTTGGTCTACGTTGTGGTGAGGTGTGTGTGAAGGCAACAGTTTAACTAATAGGATTTTTTGACATGCAGCAACCAGCTCTTGTTGGTCAAAATATAACTGTGTGTGTGAGCAAGTGTGAGTTACTGTTGAAGCACAATAGGTGTGTTTCTATTAGTCTTCTTAATGCGCAATTTGAAATAGCAAATTTAAAAAGGGGTAATGGAAAGATGAATTTTCGAAAAAACTCAATTGACAAAGCAATATTTTGCTAAATTGAAAGGGAAACACTTTTTAGCACTGGAGTCATGGCGCCTGCTGCATCATGTCCTGGGGGGCGACTTCCGGAAGTCTGTCGTCACGTTTAATTGAAATGATATCGAGAGGGGAGAAAACACAGCTTTATTGCAGAACACCGACCATTGGCAAATGTTTTTTTGTCAACTTTTCTAAAAATAATCACTTTTGTTTTGTACAAAACAACAATGGAAACCCGGCTAATGGCTTGTTTTTTTGTGCATTTTATTCCTGTATGTCTTAAATATACATGTATGTACATGACTCATGAGTACTCAGCACACCCATCTTTGAACTCAGACTTTGTTTTGAACTCAACTACGTAGTTGAAAAATTTCGTGACTGTATCTTGTGCAGTTGTGACACTATTTCGAAACTGTGTCAGTTCCTGCTACAACACGTCTCCAGGTCAGGAACACATTTTCCCATGCTGAGACACACACGGTGAAAACAATACCAGCCATGCTGTCACGCAGGTAATTAAGTTATTAGTTATCATTAAGTTGTTAGAATGGATTTCAGGTTCAAGTTGTATAGCGGAGCTGCACGGTGGTGCAGTGGTTAGCGCTGTCGCCTCACAGCAAGAAGGTTCCGGGTTGGAGTCCCGGCTCGGCCGTGGGATCTTTCTGTGTGGAGTTTGCATGTTCTCCCCGTGCCAGTGTGGG
>NW_019525091.1:302392-307545 GCF_002814215.2 Seriola lalandi dorsalis | reverse complement strand
AGCTTTCCCCAGGTAGCAGAAATGGCAGTTGCAGGAACCAAAGACAGCGAAGAGCGAGAGAGAGAGAGAGAGAGATAAAAAGCGAGCTGAACCTCAGACAGACATTCTGGAATCAGGTTTATTGCCAAGTACATTTTCAGATATGAGCAGTTTGATTTAGTGTTTTTGTGCATAACAATAAACATAGTAAGAAGAAAAAATATAAAAATATAGAGATAACGCAGTACTGCACTCCACCAGTGCTGCAAGCCGGTTGGCTGAAATGTAAATAAAACATTTTCCTATGATAATATTTACAATAAAAATTTGAAAAAATACTATAGAAATATAAAAAATATTACAAATATGTACAATGTGCAACAGTTCACAGTATGAAGTATAAGAAAATATATGAGGAATGGAGATGGAGAGAGCCATGGCCAGACTGGGACAGAAATTCAGCTCTGGACTTAATGTCCATAAGCACAGAAATGCAGCGGGTCACCAGGCTTTGTCCCGGTCCCTATGACCCCTATGAACTCAGAGACTTGACAGGGTTTAAAACCACCATGCAGTTGACCCTTTTTCTACAAGATCAGACAGTAACAAGCCCTGTACTGAGCACTGAGATCAGGGTTTCTCATTCAAAGTTGGATACTTTTAGTTGGTTCTTGCTTTGGACATGAGCCACAGCAGCGCTAAAGCTGGCTAGAAACTAACAATTCATTGAGAAACTAAAGAAATAACATGTGTCCTGGTGGTGACTTCTCTAAAATGAGCAGTTGTGAAACAAACTAATTTCTTCTTAGTGACAGCAGCATCAACATTGATAGTACTTGGAAACTCAGGTGGAAAGTTGTCTATTGCCACTTTGAAATAATGTGATCTTTTAAAAAATATTAGTTCCCACCAAAGTGCAGTCACACATGAGAGGTTGGGCAAATGTACTTGACACCACAGGTGGAAGTCTGTGGTTGGGTCAGATGGAGCAAGATTTAGAGCTGAAACTGTGCTGTGTTGAGCTGCAGCTCTTAGTTCATAAATGTTTTTCTTCTGTTGTATTGCGTGGAATTTCCTCTCAACATGCCCAGTGCAATGGTGTTTACAGATGCTTCACTTTGTCTCTGTGTTTCTGAGGTTTTTCATTTTTTCAATACAGATTACTAAAACTTCCATTGGATGGCCAAAAGTCTTTAATATGTAAATGTCATCGTGGATTTATTTTTGATCTACTTCCTGCAACTGAGCGCAATCATTTGATGCAGTGGACGATTATAAATAACCTGATGGGTGTGATCAGTTTCATGTGGTTTGGAAAGTGTAATGAGACACTGAGTTTCGTTTAGGCAACAACCTGTGTGATCTTAGATCTGGCGGCCAAAACAGCAAAAAGACAGTTCTATGCGAAGCCAATCTTTCTCGTGCACACGTGACTGTGATGGGAAACACTTGAGGTTAGTTACAGGTAAAAGAAACACCAGCTTCTCACAAACGTCTCACTAATTTCCTTGAGAAGTGTCCACAACCACATTACATGTTAGTTGTGGGTATGTTTCAAAGTTCATTTTTAGTGTCTTCCAGATGCACATAGCTGCAGTTAACTTTCTTTTTCCATGCAATCTTTTTTCATTAAGATGAAATAAAAGGATAATGAACAGACAGTCTTTCCTGGAAGATGTTTACGTATATGTTTCTCAACTTTATTTTTCCCCTAAATAAGCTTTAAGGTTTGAAATTCCACTTGTTGTATTTCCAGACTCTTTGGCAGCATCAAATTTGTATTGTGTTTCAGCTCTTTCTGACGCTAGATGATGTTTACTCTGAGTGAAATGTTTTTTATGGCCGCAATTTCTGAGCAGAGGCGCACCCGGCAGGCAACCAGGCAAATGCTTGGGACCCTAAGGGGAAAAGGGGCCCCTGATGGCCCCTTATATTGGCACATTTTGCAATGACAACAATAAACCCCCTTAAACCTCCATTAAAGACACTATACAGTGCTGCTGCCCCAAACCCCTCTAAGTGGGGCCCCTGATGATGTGAGCTGTACCAAACATTTACCCATTGTCTGCATTTGAGGCGTTTAGGGGACATTTGTAAATTGTAGCATCTACCAATAGTCTGCATGTGAGGCGTTTAGGGGACATTTGTAAATTGTCTACAATGATGATGATCTATAACACTGATAGGGGATAATGAGAACTTTAACTTTTGATACTTTCATACTTGTTGATAACACTTAAGTAAGTGAAATAGTCTCATACAAGTGTCACTTGAAATGCAGTATTTGTATAGTGTGTTTTTTTGTGTGGAGTTTTACAGTTAACATCATATAGTCATCATATCAGGTTCTGTTTGCATTCAGTGTTTCTCAACAAAACACAGTGGGTTTATTTGAGGTCTTACAAACACTTCCTTCCTTTTTGTTATATTATGAAACCAGCATTGTTTACATCCATGTTTACTTGCTGGCAGTCTTGTTCTTCCCTGTATTTGCTGGTTCATTACAGCATCTTAAGATCAGAGGAATAGAGTGATACCAAAGGGCAGAAATGTTTGCTGGAAACCAAACCAAATGTGGACACACTCACAACAACATTGCTCCACAACTGTACTCGTAGTCCACATAGTACCTTTCAGTCAATGATCTGCATCTTTCTTCCATCGCTGCTGGAAACAAACCTCTGCATGGATGGATGGATGGATAGATAGATAGATAGATAGATAGATAGATAGATAGATAGATAGATAGATAGATAGATAGATAGATAGATAGATAGATAGATAGATAGATAGATAGATAGATACTTTATTTATCCCCTAGGGGAAATTCATGACCTTATGTTTGGCATTTTTATCTGCTGTCCCCTGAAGTTCATGTCATACTCTCAGTTTTTTATTGAGGTTATGTCTGTCCTAAACAACACCATCAGCAGCCAACTCTTTTTCTTTTCCTTTGAAGGTCAATGACATTTGTAACCACTGTTAAGGTTGTTTTAAATTTAAAATACCTTCACCTTGTCGCCCTCAGCCTATTGAAATGAATTTCTTCATTCCTTTAGCAATTTATTTTGGCTGAAAAGTTTGAAGTTTTCAGGTCAGATTTCAGACTGTGTAGGTCACACTTCACTGTACTGACTTCTCTTTTGCATACATGCAGTTCTGTGCAGAAACCTGCAACAACAGCTGGTCATCACAGCCAAAAAAAAAATCCTTGATCTGACTCGTAATTTATTCATTTTCATTCTAGGAAATCCGTCTATTTATCATTTATGTGAGAATTTAGGGCACTTTTGTGATATCATTTGTTAAAGGTGCACCCACACAGGTTCTTTGTCTTGCAGTGGTAAACATGTGAACATTTTTATTTACATTTAGCCAAAACCATGATCTTTCCCGAGCTTTAGCCAAGGTGCTTCTGCTGCTTCAACCCAACCACAGACAGGACTGTGGATGCTAACTAAAAATAATCACTTTTGTTTTGTACAAAACAACAATGGAAACCCGGCTAATGGCTTGTTTTTTTGTGCATTTTATTCCTGTATGTCTTAAATATACATGTATGTACATGACTCATGAGTACTCAGCACACCCATCTTTGAACTCAGACTTTGTTTTGAACTCAACTACGTAGTTGAAAAATTTCGTGACTGTATCTTGTGCAGTTGTGACACTATTTCGAAACTGTGTCAGTTCCTGCTACAACACGTCTCCAGGTCAGGAACACATTTTCCCATGCTGAGACACACACGGTGAAAACAATACCAGCCATGCTGTCACGCAGGTAATTAAGTTATTAGTTATCATTAAGTTGTTAGAATGGATTTCAGGTTCAAGTTGTATAGCGGAGCTGCACGGTGGTGCAGTGGTTAGCGCTGTCGCCTCACAGCAAGAAGGTTCCGGGTTGGAGTCCCGGCTCGGCCGTGGGATCTTTCTGTGTGGAGTTTGCATGTTCTCCCCGTGCCAGTGTGGGTTCTCTCCGGGTACTCCGGCTTCCTCCCACAGTCCAAAGACATGCAAATGGGGACTAGGCTAATTGGATACTCTAAATTGACCATAGGTGTAGCTGTGAGTGTGAATGGTTGTCTGTCTCTATGTGTTTGCCCTGCGATGGACTGGCGACCTGTCCGGGGTGTACCCCGCCTCTCGCCCGAAAAAGATGCTGGGATAGGCTCCAGCCCCCCCGCGACCTGACTAGAGGATAAGCGGTAGAAAATGGATGGATGGAATTTGTAGAGCGCCAATTCACAACATAAGTAATCTCAATACAACTTCCAAATGGAGAGATTCTATTTATAATAATATTTACAGAGACCCAGTAATTCCCACCAAGAGCAGACTTCCTTTTAAGAGGCAGAAACCTTTAGCAGAACTGAACTCAGGGTGGGCGGCCATCTTCTACGGTCGGTTGGGTTGGGAGAGAGAGAGACAGAGAGAGAGAGAGAGAGAGAAAGAGCGTGCAAGAGCACAGAGGAAAAGAACAAGAACATGCAGTGATTGCAATATTAATAATAGTGACAGCAGCAGCAGCAGCAGTAACAGCAATAGTAATGTAGTGGCAACTGTAGTGCTCCTACTGATAAAAGGAGAAATGACGGCTAATAACATTAATAATAATCAGTGTTAATTATAGCAAATTTTAGCAGGTTTAGCAGCAGGTGTTAAACAGGATCATGGGGGCAGTAGGTGGTTTGCAGTTGCAGGTCCAGACTCTGGAGGTTCACTCAGACACACACACAGGTTCTACCTGATGTTGACCAACGATTAGTGCTGAGGAAACTGTGTCACCATGTGATCTGGTCAGTAGCTGATGTGGAGCTTTTAGATCGTGTCACATAATCAACAGAAGAACTTGTTGCCTTGGCTTAAAACCTGACTTTCAAACTTCATTTCTGACCCTGGAAACATCTCTAGACAAAGTGATCTCACTTCAAGGTCCATTAAAATACTCAAATATGTCCCAAATACTTTATATTATCATTGAAATATAATAAAACTATAATAAAACTATAATAAAAATCTACACTGCTTTAGTTAAATACAAAAAATCACAATGATGAAAGCTGCTTTACAGTAAATGATGATTTTCTAACCCAGTCAGCAAACAGAAGACCTGTGATGGTAACACACACAGACACACACACACACACACACAGACGCGCGCACGCACACACACA
>NW_019525091.1:301435-302342 GCF_002814215.2 Seriola lalandi dorsalis | reverse complement strand
TGAACATGGTAATAGCTGCATAAATGTCTGAACAAAAGAGGAGCATGAGTGGAGTTATTTCACATGCAGGTGACTATGTAATTATTAGCATAGTGAAATGAAGCACCCCTTGAGGGAAATTTGTGATTTGTGATACTGGAATATACGACACCTTGTCTTGACCCTAACTGCTGCTCTGTAAACTTCATGCCTCGTCTGAAAATGATGTCAGGGTGACATTGCGTCAGAGTTGTAGTGAAATGTGTCAAGGTTTGTGGTAAGTAGGACCCAAAATGCAGCCAACACTTGGGAGACGGTGCAAAAAGGTTTATTTAACTGAAAAAGCTTAAACACTGGTGAAGCACAGGGAAACACAGGAACTTAAACAAGAAACAGGAACAGGCAACATGAACAGACAGAGGGTAAAGCAGACATGAACAGACGACGTGAACCGATGAGGACAAACCCAGAAAAAAAGTCAGAGTTGGACTTTCACATGTGGCGCTGATCCTCTTCCGTAAACTGCAGCTGACTGCGCTGAACTCACTCTGGTTTACTCTCTCTCTCTCTCTCTCTCTCTCTCTCTCTCTCTCTCTCTCTCTCTCTCTCTCTCTCTCAGGTGTTCACATCATCCAGCAGATGTTGGGCTGTGATTGGGATGATGAGACTGAGAAGGTTATAGGTTATAATCAATATGGTTATAATGGGGAAGACTTCCTCACATTTGACCTGGAGACAGAGACGTGGATCGCTGCAAACCCCCAGGCTGAAACCACTAAACAGGAGTGGGATGGAAATACAGCTAATAATAGGCATTGGAAGAACATCATCATCAACGTTTATCCTTTCTGGCTGAAGAAGTATTTGATCTATGCAAGTGGTTTTCTGGATAGACCAGGTAGAGTCACGTGACCTGAAATGTCTCTTT
>NW_019525091.1:297540-301415 GCF_002814215.2 Seriola lalandi dorsalis | reverse complement strand
CACACACACACACACACACACACACACACACACACACACACACACACACACACACACACACACACACTGGCACATTCTCAGACACTGAAGCGCAGTGACTCAGCTCGGCACATCTGACTCGTCAACATCACAAACCTGTGTTGATTCATTCGGTCTACAACTGTCTATTTTCAGAGCATCATTTGAAGACTAAAGCTTGTGATCAGAAAATCTGACTTGTTGAAGAGACATTGTGTCCTTTTACGAAGCTTGTGACTCTAATCTTATTTTCCTTCATCGTAACTCTTGGACAGTGTTTTTTGCATGAAAGTAGAAAGAGGAAGTGCCCCAAACCCACACTGCATTTGTGACCTCAAACATCAGCCTCTGAAATAGATCTGCTCCTTGCTAGAGATATGAACCTGCATTTAGCCTCATCACTGAAAAATTAAACAGGAAGGGAACACATAAGGAATCGAGTGTGTTTTTCGAGTGTGTTTTTCTCTATTGTGAATCTAATGATCTGAATGATGGTTGACTGCCTGTCACACAGAGGAAGGCAAACTACATTGTTGTGTTAGCTGGTGTTGAATGAGGATTTGTGGTTGTCACTCTGTGTTTCAGCTGACACAGATAACACAAGTAAAACCCTTCCTGCCTCCAGCTCCATATATATATATATATATATATACCTCCAGTATAAGTGCACCCATTTTTGAGGTGAAACTATAGGCACAGTTTGAACTTTAAGGTTGGGGGTTCACAAAAAAAATATAGAGGAAATGTAATGTGTACAACAGATGCTTTGTTTACATGAAAATTAATGGTCAGGTTACCAGCAGGTGCATTTTCATATCCTGATTAACATGTTTGATGAGTGATGAAATATTATGAGAAACCGAACAAACCGCAAAACCCACCAGTAAACCAGATCCCAGCTTTTAACGTTTCTCCAGAGATGAAGACCTAACGAGTTCCAGGTGTTTCCAGGTGTTTCCAGGACCGACTGGACCACATGCATATCTTTCCAAGCTTGAGTTCAGATTAAACCATGCCCACTTCCGAATTGGTTAGTTTTAGCGCTGGGGCTTCTTTTGTCACGTCAAGGCCGTCTTCATACGGAAGTGGGCGTGGTTTCACATAAACTGAGTTGGAAAAACAATAGATGCGATTGGACGGCGTTCGCTGCAGGAGCAGGTGCAGCTTCAGAGCTGTTGCAGCAACGATGCTGCCATTAACGTCAGCAGCAGCTGCAGTGATATTCTCACACCTATGGGTGTACCATGAATTTCCTATGATGCTATTGTGTAAAAAAGATACTTAACTTGAGTATTTAGTTTTTCTCCCCTTAAAACTCTCATGTTTTGCTCACTGTCTGTTAGAAACAGCAGTTACTATGATGGGTTATATTAGGTTTCATTTTGTCTCTGTTTGCAGCCACACTATGTCTCTCAATGGCTCTGTCGCCCTCAAGTCCTCCAACAATGACAAGGCGACAACAGTGGACATCGACGCCATCATGGACAACGTCACCATCGTTCTCTACACTCTGACTGTGGTTCTGGGCATCACAGGGAACTCTGTGGTGATCTGGGTGGCGGGATTCAAGCTCAAGGTGGATTTAAGATAGACGTGAAAGAAAGTCTGTCCACACTAGTTGAAAAATATACGTAATATATCATTACATATATTGACTCACAGGTGTCATTTGTCTTTTACTATTGGTGTTGGTGCTCTAGGAAATTTTCCTGAAACATATGTACTTTTACTTAAATTACATTTTAGATGCTGGATTTTTACTTTTATGAGAGTATCTTTACAGTGTGGTCTTACTACTTTCACTTGAATAAAGGATCTGAATACTTCCTTCACCACAGGGCTACATACTGTACATGACACTATGCTAACAGGCTGAAGGATAGAGCCAATTAGCCTTTATTCTATAGCACAGTATTATGAATTATAAATATGCAATTGAAATGTTATTTGTTACAAATTTAGAAACAGCAAGCGTTTCGCCATGTGCTGAGCCTACTGCTAAGGCATGAGTAGACAACAGCTGCTTGGGGGTAACTTTCCAATTTTTTTTTATGGATGTGGTACCTAACATTTCTCTTCCTTTCTTCTCTTTTCCTTTTTCTTTATCCTTTTCTTCAGCCAAAGGTCACCAACGTCTGGCTGGTGAATCTGGCGATAGCCGACCTGATCTTCTGCTTCACACGAGTCTTCTCCCTCACGAAGAAGCTCTTCTTTGACTACTGGCCCTTCGGTGTTTTCCTCTGCAAGTTCAACGGCTTCTTCAAATATGGCAACATGTTCTGCTCCGTCTTTCTTCTGGCTGTTATCAGTTTGGACCGAGCGTTCTGTGTCTGGCAGCCCGTCTTCGCCAAACGACGGCGCACCCTGTTGGTGGCGAGGGTGGTGGCCTTCTGCGTCTGGACCATGGCAGCGGTCTTCAGCACCCCGTACTTCGTCTACCGCCAAGTCTACCTGGGGAAGAACAACAAGAGTAAATGTTCTCTGGAAGTGAAGGAGGCAACGGAGGGGGACAACAGCACCAAACTGGCTCTCTACTCCATCCGCTTCATGTGTGGCTTCATGTTGCCTTTCATGGTCATCCTCATCTGTTACATCCTGGCCGGCGTGGGCATCCGACGCACCCGCCTGTCGGGGAAATCCCGCCCTCTACGTATATTAGCATCCCTAGTCATCGCGTTCTTCCTGTGCTGGGCGCCGTACCACTGCCTCCTGCTGGTCAAGATGGTGGACAGCAAGAACAAGGTGGTGAAGATCTGGCACCCTTTGGCGAAGGGCGTCGCCTACTTCAACAGCTGTGTGAACCCGCTGTTGTACTTCTGCATGGGGCTGGATGTGAGGGGGCGGTTCAAGCAGAGTCTGGCGGGGGTGTACAAGAGGGCTCTGGCGGACGACGTGGACGGACAGACAACTCAGTCCAACGAGCGCTCTTTGGACGACAGCAGCGGGTCGAGACACACCAATGTCGTGGTGGCAGGGAGGAGCCAGACGTCAGTGGATGTAGCCAATGTCTGAGTCTCTCCCAGTGGTCGCCAAGCTCAGAGGATCATACACGTGGTTTTTCATGTTTTAGTGGAAGTTAAGCATCAAACATGTTTCAGAGGGAAACCAAATCAGTGTACAGGGTATAATCACTAGGTGAATGTATGTTTGTATGAGAGGGAGGCTGGGGAAAAGAGGGATGTATTCTCAAAAATTACATATATCAACATATATTTGGCATATACCAAGAAGAATGAAACACTTAGTGAAGACACAACATTAGAGCTTGGGAAATGGAATTTAAATGCATTTAATTCATTATTTAACTTTTTAAAAACCAACAATCCTTAAGATTTAAGGTGTCGGTTGTGTGCAGTCTTTACCTACATCATACCTGGGTTATTTTAAAAAGAATGTATGACAGGGAATGATGTTTTAGCTGATTACAGTCAGAGTTAGATTGTCTTTAACTTCCTTTGGGTGGAAGTAATGTATTTAAGAGAGAAACAGAATCAGTGGGCGGGGTATAATTATCTAAGGGATTAAAATCAGATCCTTCAGATAGGATTTGATGCTCAGAAGTTGTTGTTTCTTTTACTTAGTTTAGGAACAAGAGTGAGATTAGGTTAGACCCCCTACTCTCTGGAAATGAGTATGAAGTTTTAGCATCTGAAATCTAAATACAGACCTAATATGTCAGCAAATGTATTTTGATATGATTGCTAGGGTTAGGTAGTCACTCAAAACCAGAAGTTATTGGTTTCTATTTATGTTTATAATATTTTACAGGGATGTAAAAGAGAAGGATTTTGATATAAAAATACTCAAACACCAAATAGCACAACTAGCTGCAAAGAAACAAGTCCAATCTATTGATT
>NW_019525091.1:296852-297520 GCF_002814215.2 Seriola lalandi dorsalis | reverse complement strand
CACACACACACACACACACACACACACACACACACACACACACACACACACACACACACACACCTTGGCACATTCTCAGACACTGAAGCGCAGTGACTCAGCTCGGCACATCTGACTCGTCAACATCACAAACCTGTGTTGATTCATTCGGTCTACAACTGTCTATTTTCAGAGCATCATTTGAAGACTAAAGCTTGTGATCAGAAAATCTGACTTGTTGAAGAGACATTGTGTCCTTTTACGAAGCTTGTGACTCTAATCTTATTTTCCTTCATCGTAACTCTTGGACAGTGTTTTTTGCATGAAAGTAGAAAGAGGAAGTGCCCCAAACCCACACTGCATTTGTGACCTCAAACATCAGCCTCTGAAATAGATCTGCTCCTTGCTAGAGATATGAACCTGCATTTAGCCTCATCACTGAAAAATTAAACAGGAAGGGAACACATAAGGAATCGAGTGTGTTTTTCGAGTGTGTTTTTCTCTATTGTGAATCTAATGATCTGAATGATGGTTGACTGCCTGTCACACAGAGGAAGGCAAACTACATTGTTGTGTTAGCTGGTGTTGAATGAGGATTTGTGGTTGTCACTCTGTGTTTCAGCTGACACAGATAACACAAGTAAAACCCTTCCTGCCTCCAGCTCCATATATATATATATATATATATA
>NW_019525091.1:295949-296802 GCF_002814215.2 Seriola lalandi dorsalis | reverse complement strand
AGTTTTACAGTTGTTCAATAATTCATTTATTTTCTTTAAAGACACAAAACTGCTGCTTTCTTGTGGCGTGGTCTCAGTGTTATTCAGAGAGAAGATGGTCGTCCTGACCGACAGAGAGAGAGAGAGATGGAGGAAGAGTGTGATGAGAGAGAGGAGGAGAGGGAGAGATGACTGTTTTAGCTTCAGCACATATGAGGATAGTTAGTTATAGTAAATATCAGTGATCCTACAGGAAAGGATCAGTGTGTATCTGTGGTAAAGGTGTGAAATCAGCTGTTAATGACTGACTGTGCTGATCTCAGTCTGTTTACAACAATCTCTGTCTCAGGAGTCCACGTTGTCCAGCAGATGTACGGCTGTGAGTGGGACGATGAGACTGAAGAGGTTAATGGTTTTCTGCAGTTCGGTTATGATGGAGAAGATTTCATAGCATTTGACCTAAAGACAAAGACATGGATCGCTCCAACACCACAGGCTGTCATCACCAAACACAAGTGGGACAATAACAACGCTGTGATCGCACAGGCAGAGCAGTACCTGAACCAGATCTGTCCTGACTGGCTGAAGAAGTATGTGAACTATGGGAGGATCCTTATGCTGAGAACAGGTACAATCACATGATCTGATGAAGTTTCATCAACAACAGTCTTCACATGTTTCCTCTGTTTCTAACCAACAGTAACAATAAATACAAACCAACATCCAGAGACCGACTGTGTCAGTTTACACACATTTATATTTCTCTCATTTTCTCTCACCTCTACCTCTCTTTCCTTTCCTCATTTTCTCTCTGTCACTCTCTCTTACATATTTATCACCACTTTTCTTCCTTTCTGCCCCATTTCTTTCTGCC
>NW_019525091.1:280928-295899 GCF_002814215.2 Seriola lalandi dorsalis | reverse complement strand
GGGTGATGTAAAAGGTTAAACAAAAGCTCCTCCTTCCAGGCATCTGCTGATTTCTTTATTTCAGGAAGATACGAAAGTTTAGAGATGTGAAACTCGACGGTGAGAACAGCAACATGAAGACGGCATGTTCTTTATGTTTGTGCCACAAGACGACAATGCTGTGAACCGTCTAACGATAACCACTGCTGAATGCGCTCTGAAGCATGGAAGCATTTAACTCTTTGACACCCACATCCCAAATGAGGAGAGTTTATTAGTACAGCACATTTTCAACAAGTGCTTTACACTTTGTCTGCTGGATCAGATTTTTTTCATCCAATTTGCACGAAAAATCCTCAATACAATCGTTCGCTAAAGGCAAATTCAAGGACTTTCAAGAGTTTTGACCGAAGCCTCCGCTCCCAAGTACAGAAACTCACACATTTGTTCATAATGAGCAAAGATATAATACCACGGGTATGGTGCTTTAAATCCTGAGCTCCTTTTTTCTATTGACTGTAAGTTTTATTTCCTTCCATACAGCAGTAAATACTCATTGCTGCATTTAAAACACTCCTCTTTGATATAAATGTCTAAATTAACATTGAACTTTGTTCGTCGTAACTGCTTTGGACTGCTGTCCTTATGGTGAAGAGACTGACTGGATAAATGATCTCTAAATGTTCATATACGCAGGTCAGATTTTCCCTGCAAAACATGTCTGAGTTGTGTTTGGATGTATGTGATGGAAGTGTCAGATGAAAAGTGGAACTGTGTTGAGTTTGGAGGGAAAGGAACGAAGGCCGAGGGGAGGAAGTGAGACTATAAGAAGGAAACACGGTGATAACTTTAGTCATGACACTGTTTTGTGTACAGAGGCCACACTGAAGGTTAAACTGAAACTGAATAATAATTTCATTGCATGTAAATAACTAGCCACTTTCTGTGTATATTTTTCATTTCCTAGCATCAGCGCTGCTCAGACCTGATCAGACAGGTTTCATCAGCTGTGAGTGCGCCTGTAACCTCAGCAGAGATCTGGACACAGCATTTATGGCCTTTACGGGACACATGCAAGTCTAATCCTTAGCAACCAGCGCATAAACCACAGCTGTGCTTGCTCTGCAAGTTACTCACACATCACTAGAATACACGTCTGTACAATCAGTTTATCGTGGACTCGCTGTTCGTCAGGTTTCATGGCCCTTTCTGCTCTGCTGTGTTCAGCAGCAGCTGCAACTGATTTTAGCTCACACAATGCTACACTCTGATTTATAATTCACAGCAATGACAGATTATAAGCTTCTGAGTAATGTGACCTTACTTTGTAGACACTGCCTGTAATATGAAAATGAAAGCTTTTACAGATGTGGGAATTTACAGTTGTGTTTAATCTGTTTAACTGTGCATAAAGGTGTCGACAGAGATGCACAAAAGCTGCATCAGATTTATCAGTGTTAAGACAAAATAATAAAAGTTTTATCAGTTGTAGTGTCTTTTAATCCTTAGATGTCTGTTCCACACCAACCGTGTCTCCTACACATTATCCTTATGTATTAACCTCCTAGGACCTGGCGTCCACATATGTGGACCTCACATTTTGGGTTCTCTAGACCACAATACTAACTTTTTCTCAACAAGGGCCTGGTGACCACATATGAGGATATTATACTGCCACTCAGTAATCGAAATTTAAAACTAATGTCCTCATATGTGGACATCATTTTTCTCAGGTCCCAATCAGCCTAAATAGCAAAGAGAAATTAAAAATGCACGCCATGCAAGAGTTCGGGTCTTAGGAGGTTAATTAACGGTTAACTCCCAATTATACTGTGAAAGCAATTGTAGTCGCTGGCTGACATATATTTGGGATATGTTTTTTTTTTTTATGCCTCTGCAACAGCCAGAGCCAGAGGCATATTGTTTTCAGGTTGTCCGTCCGTCCCGTTCTCGTGGACACGATATCTCAGTAACACCTTGATGGAATTTCTTCAAACTTGGCAAAAAACGTTCACTGGGAAACAAGAATGAGCTGATTAGATTTTGCTGGACAAAGGCCAAAGGTCAAGGTTTTGGTGACCTCACAAAATGCCTGTTTTGGCCTTGTGAACAAGATATCTCGAGAACTCCTCATGGTCAAAGTGAACTGGGATGTAACCTGAAAGTCTGAGTGGAGGAGGCAGACAGCCATGAGTGAATGAATGAATGAATGAATGAATGAATGAATGAATGAATGAAGTGCTATATTTCCAAACTGGTGGTAAAAACACTTGAACATATGGTTAAGATAATAGGGGAAGGATGGTGGTTTTGATTAAATGTAAATGAACACATTGTGTCTGAGGTCGCTATGAACATGTAATCAAGCTCATCCTTTAAAACGTGTTTATTTTGACTAGATGAAATACTTGAAAATATACAGATACAGTAGATTATTTTAACCAGGAACATTCTGACCACAAACTTATCATTATGGTATCAGTGCCTAAACTCTGGTGAAACTTAGTTCCTCCTCTGAAAAGCTGAAGCAGTAAGATGAAAAGGGAAAAGAGGATGTGACATTGCAACTAGGCACATCAAAAGGTTGTGAAACCTTCATATTAATATCTCAGACATTGGGCACATTTCCAAACGACTCTCTTCCTCTCGGCCTCTGTGGTTGAGGACAGAGCCCTCGCTTTGGTACAGTGGTCTGTTCTGGCTTCCTTTTTTTGTTGTTGTTGTTGTTTGCATGACAACATAAGGTGTTATCATGCACATCACATTTAAATCTGTTTAAAAATTCTCAACCAACAACATGGCAGACACAGGCACACTACTGAGATAACAGAGAAAGGACAAAAGAATTCCACATCGACATCGTGTCTGTGATGTCGATTGTCTTTGTGCCTGCAGAACTGTAATCACAGACAGAGACAGACTGTCACGCATGTTTAACCCAGTATCTTTTAAATCCAGTAATTAAAGCTCAAGAAAGGAGCAGAGCGCATAGGAAAGGTTATATCAGGCTGCCAGAGTTCAAGGAAGATCTGTGTTACATTGGTGTTTAGTTGCCTCTTCTGTTTGACTCCAACACTCGGCTTCAATGCAATCATATCGTATTTATTTACTGCAATCATATATATTCTTATTTATTTTGTATGTCATGCCTTCAATTTCTATTTTATCTTTTTACTGTTTTGTAAGGCGTCCTTTATAAAATGTATCATCATCATTATTATCATTATTATTGTTATTATCTTTGCTCAAAGAACACCTCCAGGTATTTTTCATGACATATAACAACACTTCGGTTTGATTATTAATTCATGTCTGATATAGTTTTTTCAACAAATAAAACCTCAAGTGACCACTTAACCATTCTAAAAATCACATCTACTTAAACTTACATGAGAAAGAAAATGATTCAGTGAATATGCAATTTTATTTTTTTTGTTTAAAAGTTCCACTTCACACTTGTTCAAACCATGATTGGCTAAAAACCAATTGTGATCATCAATCCAATCAGTGAGCAGTGATTGGAAGGGGACAAAATGACTTAAATTACCTCAACCACAGAGGTCATGTTTTCACCAGTGTGTTTATCAGTACTGAACCAATTTGAAGGATCCGGATAAAGGGGAGGATCAAGAACTCAAGATCCAATCTACAGAGTTGTACTTATCATCATTAACAGTAACACACTGTGCAGACGGCACCAGCAGCACCGAGGAATGCTTACATCACTATATCCTTCAACATGCAACTATTAAAATTTCACAGTAACGATACCAGTTGCGACATAAAGCAGTGAGACAAGTCGTACAGCTGTAGAGTAATAATCATTTAATGCTACAGTTTCACACAACAGGAAGTAAACGCATACAGCTGTGTTACGCAAGGATTAAAGTCAATAAATAAATGAAGCTATACTGAGAACAACAGACATGTGAAGGATTATAAATACAAAAACAGGTAAGAGAATAAGTGAGACACTTGTCATTGAGGCACAGATGTAACAATCTCACAGTAACAACAATTTATAAAAATCTGGATTCAAGTGATTAAAGTCAGAAATGGCACAATGTCAGATTTTGTTAGTATTATAAAAATGATTATAAAAGACTACATTTGTTTATTCTCTTCACATTGACTTTCATAAACCTGTAGTTTGATCTTCAAATTGTCACAGTAAAAGACACCTGAGATTAAAAGCTCTTAATTTTCATCCATATGTGACCTGATTTTCAAAGTTCAAATTAAATGCAAATCATTTCCCAGATGAAGCTCAGCAGATAACTGCATATTTCAGGGAAATCTTTCAGATGTGGACAGAAGTACTAAACTTTCAAGATTTTATTTTGCAATAAATTCATCCACTATTTTCTCACATGAATCTTCTAGGTGTCAAATCATACATACAAGGTAAATCTAGTACACTGTAAAGAAAGTATATTTCAGCAAAAATATTACCCACATAAAAAAAGCTTGCTAACTTGCCTAGCACTAGCAAGTTTTGGTATATCATTGATAAGAAATGGTTTGCAAATACATTGTATTTTAAGTAGAATTTTTCACATTACATATTAGAAATTGCATAAATAAAGATCTGAGCAAATGTAAGAGTTGTGAATTTGACATCATCATAGTCTAAAACATAGGAATACATTACAAGATCACTGAAATCTGTCTCATGGGTAAAACTCTGCCATCTTCAGCCATCTTAAAATTCGGAAATTTCAAGTGGCAAATGGGATTTTTCTAATTAATGGCCCCAGAGGGAAAATACCAAGTTTGGTGCTTATATCCACATTTGAAAGACTGTTGCAGTTTTCTGCTGCACTAATGGTGTTTTCATTAACAGTTGAGAGTCGTGGGCCTCAGCTTGATTTACTGCCACGTGATGCACACAAACAAACATGTGAACAAACAAGTTGTGTCATGCTCGTATTTCCAGGTCTTCAGTTTCAGTGGACTCTGTGTTTTGTGAGACAAACCGGGTTAATGTTTTAAAAAAAACCCGAAATAATTGAAATAAGACTAAGTTAGATTACATTAAATATTACATACAGTGCATGTTTGTTTCAAAGTGCTAAAAACTGGTTTGTTTAAACCAGAGTTCCACTGTCGTGGTTTCTGTAGAACATACTTGGGGAGAAGAACTTGTAACTGTCGTCAACATCGTCTTCATGATCATCATAATCATCCTTGACCTGCAGGGGAACTCAGATAATTAGTACATACCAATCACATACCATCACACCTAGGACAATAGCTTTGTTCTGCCAAACTCTGCTCCTACTCATTGTGTGTTCAGTCCAACAACTACTTGCCAAACTTGCAAATACTGAGTGTGTCACCCGGTAAATATTTCCAATGAAGGGGAGGTGTGTTCAGAACATTTATACTCAGACCGAATCCCTGTGCTAAACTTATCTGAGAGCTGATATGTAAATTTGATTAGTTTGATTGGATTTATAGATGGATTAGATTTAGTAAGATTAGTACTTAGTAGATTTAGTACTTTAGTACTTACTTCAAGGTTTCCTACTGCACTGAAGCTTTAGTAACGTCTCTCACTTGTAAGTCACTTTGGACAAAAGCGTCTGACAAACGAGCACATGTAAATGTAAATGAATTATCATCAGTATCAGCAGCAGTAGTCAGGTGAAAACCATTTGCAGATACCGTCCTTGTGTGTTTGAGAGTATTGTAAAATAATTGTGCTTGATTACTCTCAAAAAGACAAAAGTTGCAACAGTTTTGCTGTTGAAGAGAAACAGGAGGTTTTTCTGTTTTACTTTGCTGCGCTCTTGAATTCTGTTTTTACTTAGCAGTTAATTTGGTTATGGCTGACAGCTCCTATGATATGTCATGGGACAGCACAAACCAAAAGCTCAGGCTAAAGTAAACGGGTGTTTTGCCATCCTGATATAAGCATCTTGACATAGATCCAAGACTCAATTGTTCTAGCCCTGATATGTATTTTTTATTAATAATATATATCTTTTCAACAGTCTGACCCTCAGTATAGAATCTATAATGTACTTATTGCAACCCACATTTACTCCCCACCCATCCTGCACAGTCTGACTCTGCTCTTTCCACCCCTTGTAATAACAACACCAGCAGCAGCAGTAGCAGCAGTAGTGATAGCAGTAGATTCACTGCTACAGTAACTGTGGCAGACACATTAGTAGTAGCAGTGATAGAAGTAACAGCAGCACTATTAGTAGTGATAGTGGTAGTAGTAGCAGTAGTAGTGGCATAGCAGTGTGTGTGTGTGTGTGTGTGTGTGTGTGTGTGTGCGCGCGCGTGTATGTGTACCTCATCGACTTGATGTTTTTGTTGTCCAGACTTGGTCTCAGTGTCCAGAAAGGCCACATAATGGATCAGGGTGCAGATTCTGGAAAAAACCACAGAACGACAAAAAGTTAAAAAAATAACAGCTGATCTTCCCAGAACATTAACTGTTATAAAAAAAAAAAAGAACAAATCTGATTGGCTACCTGTGGTACAGCATGGCTAAGAACTGGATGAAAACCAGGAGGGCGAAGGCCAGGATGAACATGAAGCCCAGCGGCTCGATGTACAAGAACTCCCCTGTGAACTGCAGGTTGTTGTCGACCTTCGGCACCCTGATGGAGATAAACGTCGACGAGAGCTGGAGGGTGAAGGTCGTTACGAGCCAGAACATGTTGCAGATGAAGTAGACAAACGTTATCTGTAAACGGGGAGAAAAAAAATCTGGTTAATTCATATCTATTGTCATATAATATAATAATAACACATATTACAAAAACAGCATAATTCACTCATTGTTACCTTGTTTCTCAGAACCTTGAGTTTTTCAGCCATTTCCCTCTGTTTCTGTTTGTCCTCAGGTAGAGGCTCCAGGTATTTTACTGTCAGCTGTCTGAAGAAGTGCTCCTCATCCTGCAGAGAAACAGAAACTCTCTCAGTGAAGTGTGAAACTGTGCAAAGCCCCAAATTATAAAAGGTAGTGTTAATATCTTAGTATTTAAGGTTGCTGCAGGTGCATTCGGATATAAACAGCAACATTTCATTACATTTAGATCCAAATAATGTTAAAAAAAAAAAAAAGGTGGTGTAAATTTTTTAATGTTTATATGTAAATATATAATCTAAATGTCAAATGTTAAATCTAAATATAAAAACTTAGTAAAGTGATATTATAACAGCTCGAGGACCAAAATTGTAAGAGCTTTGAGCCGGGATTAACCCTTGGATAACACTAGATAAAGCTTTTATTTTGGTACTTCCGCTGACATTCTTCAACATTTAGATTCAACATTTAACATTTAGATTTAGATTTAAGAAAATGTAAATATGATAAATCTCGTAATGTAAATCTGGTAAAAGAAGAAGTGAAAGTGAGACATGCTAATGAGACGGTTAGGTTTCTGACGTCACACCTGGTCCAGTGTATCCTCCTTCAGGTGCATGTCATCAGACCGACTCTGCAGCTGCGTGACCCAACCTGCACAAAAGAGCAACACATGAAAATATTAGTCCACATGAAAAGTGTGTGAATCATACATTTTTGCAACAAATTTCAGGTTTATTCTTTGTTAAATATTAGAACTTACACTGGTTGGGGCATTTGAAAGCAGGCTCCGCTCGTCTGAAACAAAATAAAACATACCATTGATCACAGTGCAACATATTAATTCATTCGCCAATAATCAATTCCATCTACTGAACCAGGTAAGACTTTATGGTTTAGACGCTGTTTCACAAGATTCACTTGTCATGGATTATACAGTTTTAAACAAAACATTTACTGTGCACTTCACCAACCCTCCAGTCAACGCTCTACCTCCAGCTCTTACCTCTGCTCTTCCTCCGGCCTCCTCTCAGTCTCCACTATTGTGTTTTGAGGCAGAGCTTCAGGCTCTGCAGCCTCCGCGGTCAGGTGCTCCTGGCTGACGATGACCTCCTCTGCGCTGCCACTCCGGCTGAGTTTTTTACAGCATTTAGCCCAGGAGAAGAAGTGCATGTACATGCTTTTAGCTGCGAAGGTGAAAATCAGTTTCAGTTCACCTCAAATATAAAACGTGTAACTGTGTCTTTAACAGTGTTAACAACGAGTTCCCAACAACTTAAGTATTTTTTATTAACAGTTGATGCAATTTTCATATTTTCACTAAAATCAGGGCGACTAGATTTGACAATGTCAAGCTCTTACACCCGGCACGAAGCACAAGATAAGAGTCTTTGCTAGTTTCAGACTGACACAGCTCTCATTTTTGAAAACACATTGTTTAAATAGTAAATACACTTGCACCCATGTGATGTTGGTCTTAAAATGAGGTGTGGTCAGGAGCATTGTACGCACATTGCTGCACTGAGGCAACGACCAACAAAATCCAGGTCTGAAGTCAGTGGTGCAGCATTTTAAGGAAACATTATCAAGAGAGTAACATCCCAGATAGAAGAAATAAATCCGGCCGATACTTGAGGCACGTGCTTGTTTTCTTCTGGCCCAGTATACGCTCGGCTCCGTGGCCCCTAATCTGGCCCGTACACAGCATGACTGTCAGATGCAGATTCTGGTGCACACACAGAAAATCTTGCAGCTGTCAGTCAATACCGGCGGCTAACAGCTGGAATCTGCCCAGATGTGGAAGTATATGTTGGGCCACAAGTTTAATTTTTGTGCGTCTACATATGGGGGTGTGCACGACGTGCATACACTCTGTGGCACACTCATCACCAAGACTAACTTTGTCCTTCCACAGTTTCATAATGAACTGAAGATTTATTCACGCTTCTCATAACAAACAAGATGTGTCACACTGGGATTTGTGTAGAGCTGTGCACAGTGCACTGATTCGCTCAGCCCTGCGTTGTGTAGCGAGCGTACCTGGCTTTTAAAGCACTCTGATTGGTTTATTGCATGCCCAAAACACTCCCATGATTAATTAAGACTATACAGTACAACCCTTCTGAACCATGAAAACCATGTTTTCTGCTGTTCAAATAGCAAAAGTGATACGGACACGCCCTGAATGCACTAGCGCCACACGCTGTAGACTGTTAAATTACAGCCCTGACTGTATTACAGATGTTCAAAAGTTTAACCAAAACTTTAAAAAGTTTGCTCAACAATCTTTCAGCGTGGCTCAACAATTTTGTAAAATATGTAAATAACTGGTTGTATTAATAACACGAACATTAACGGTTGTTATCGTTCTCAACATATATGCATGAACAATCTGCTCTGATCATTTGAATGTTTTTACCTTGCTGGGCTTTAGTCTGTGGGGGAGTGGCTTCAGGTTTGACGGCCCCGGATGCGGGCGCCGTCTCCCTGGTGCCCCAGGACACGTTGTTCATGTTGACCATGGAATAAATAGCCAGCAGCAGGTAGGCGCTGGGGATGCTGATGATGTAAATCAAGCCGTAGATGACCAGCCCGACCTCCTGAGGATGCATGAGTGCAGTGATGAGGTAAAAGGCGGCGACGACAATGATGAAGATGCTGCTGGGAGTCAGGATGGTTTTTTCCTTCACAATGTTGCCTGAAGGAGGATAAAATGAGGGAAAGTGAGATTCAGAAGCGAGAAACCTTTTGTGAGTTTGTGAGCAGTAGTTGCGAGTTCGTGTCTGACATACCTAATATGACAAGCGTTGTTATCATCATGAGGAAGGCGTACAGGACGCTCATGATCGCCGCAATGAGGAGCTGAGTGTCTGACTTGATCTTGAAGCTGATGCCGAGCAAGATGGCGGGAGGTATCACGGCCATGACCAGAGCACCGTTGGGATGGATGTCAAGCAGCACAGTGAAACTACCTGAAAGTGAGAGAGGAGGCAAACAAAAGAACTGCTTTTAAAAATGCACAGTTGTGATACCTTAATATAATTTACCAAACCACATCCTCATTCATTATCTATTAATAGATTAACTACCATTAATTAACCATCTACCGAACAACAACTGCGGATATTTCCCAACCATTTAATGATGACTCCAGTTCTGATTTAAACTTTAACTCTATTGCCTATTTGAACAGAGCATTGGTAGATCAATTGTTTTTCCTGTATCATCTCAAAGAAAACAGTGATAATATGAATGCATACATAGAGGAAATGTTTTATATTAACCTGGTTGATGATGATTTTATTTTGAAACAGAATAAAATATCCCATAGGACCATGATTATTTATTTTTTTTGAGTGCATGTATATAACATTCATTTGAACACAAAAACAAGCCTGACCTGCAATCATGAGGACGACAGTGGAAGGAGACAGGATGGACGAGGCCAAGCTGAACAGCTGGTACAGCATGTAGGGTCTGGACATGGACGGGTTCCTGTGGGTAACCAGGGTGCCGGAGCCCAGCAAGTCCACAATGTTTGCCATGGTGGACGGTCCCCATCGGCGCCGCTGAACATAGCAAGAAAACATCATGTGGGAAAATGTCAAATATATTAGACATAAATGCCATATTTTTATATTATAGGTTCAGGTGAAGAACCAGTTGTTGCTCTTGGCACGAGTAAATCATTAATTATTATTCCATTACTTATTATTTTTGCCTCCAGAGTCAGTCTCAACTCTCAGTTTAGAACATACTTTTTTAAAGTAAAGACTTATCATCCCTTCGATAAACTACATCTTATTTCACAATTCCGAAACAATACAGAGATCAATTTTGATAATTGTACATTTAATTCAGGTTTCATATTGATACATGATCTAATAATTATCCTCTTAGTGATTAAGAGTTTGCGTAATATGGTTAAATTCTTCTCAGACACATGAACTGGCAAGGCAGTCTAACAAACGTGGACCTGGTCCAAGGGTGGGGCATGAATAGTTTTACTATGTCTGTCATATGTACAGTGGCACATGCGGATCAGTGATCAGGACGTGTTGTAGCACGTGTCAAAAATAAAAAAATAAAAATCTGAATTTTTGGAGCCGTTCTGCAGCTCTCACCTGATTGTAAAACTCCTTAAACTCCTCTGGGGCGTTGGTGTAAGCGTCAGCCGCTGCGTTGTACTCCACCCTCCACCCCTGCTTCAGCAGCAGAGTGCAGAGCCAACGATCCTCACCTGCTCAAGCGAGTACAGAGACTGTTAGACAATGTCTGAAGCATAGAGCCATGAAGAGCAGCTTGCTTGGAGCTTTAGACACTGACTGATGGCCGCCACATTCTTTGGGCTAGTATTTAAGCTGTTGCGGTAACACCTGACGTGCTCACGTCCCCTCCAGCAGGAGAGAGTCAGTAAAGGGGGCAACAGTTCAAGTTATTTCATGCACAGTTCAGTTAAACAGGCTTGTCACCGTAGTATTAGTGAGCTCCTGTTTCTTTGGGTTAGCTACAGCTAGCGACACCTTTAACTTTTACTCATGAGTTCACCTTGTTAACACAAACTACTGCCGTGTTTATCAGGTAAGCTCATTCTGTTCCTGCGACATTTATCTGCGGTCAGGTCCAGAAACGGGCCGGAAGCAGCCGCTAAGCTTCTGTTTTCACCGCCTGCTCCTCCGGTTTTCCTGTTACCTTGGTCGTACTGGATGTAGTGCTGAGCCTTGGAGGCCTTGATGGTGTATTTCCTCATCACGTTGTCGTCCATCAGCGCCGCTGCTCTGAACAGACTGAAGCAGCCGGGGCTGCACAACACGCAGCCGAACACGTGCTCCGCTGTTTTGTGAAGCCAGTGACCCACAGCGTATTCGAACTTCTGGTACCAAACCATGGGACCTGCAGGGAGGGGAAACAGACCCGTTCTTACATAAACCTGGTACTGTGTGCTATTAGTCTGCCTCCAAGAAGCATGAAGTGATAAGTGGAATTTACCAGCTTTCGAGAGTTTAATAAAGTTTTGCAAAAAGTACTCCAGGTGGACATCCGATATGCACTACTTGAGACCTTGTATGTGGGTGCATTGCCACTAGGAAATGCTTCTCTCTGCGGATGGATATTTAATCTGGATTCTAAGTGCTGCCATTATTAGAAATTGGTTAAACATATGTACATTTGTATAATGTCATTGTTTTGTAAATGTCTTTTTCCTCATACCACATTTTTATAAAGGGTCTTGAGTATCAATTATTTAGATTGGTTTGGTTTCTCTGTTTTGTAATGTAGCCATGTGTTATTTATTTACTTGTTTATTTTTTGCATTCTATTTTATTTATTTATTTATTTGTTGGATACCTATTATCTATTTTAACATATTAGATTCAAAACTTTTGGTTACAATTGCGTCCTTTCATAAGGTTTGGATGGAAAAGACCAATAATCCATCACATTATTTGAATGCATTGTGAAAGAGAGTCAAGTTCTTGGCTTTCCATATGAGTTGAGCAGTGAGGTCATCATCATTTAAAGGTTAATTTAAAGTACAATTTACAATAACCAACTCAATGACCAACCAACTTGTCTAATATTTAACCTAGAAAAAAAACAGAAATCCTTCTACATCCAACTGGATATTTAGATGCTCGGTTGCCAATAGTCAATCATCAATAACTGCTATTTTTTACAAGGTAAAAAGGTGGCAGATCTTTCACTGATTGGTCTGGTAGACAACTCGCTTGGTTTCATTGTTTATTGAGTGTTGTCATCTGTCTCATTTTAACCACTTCTCCTCTGTTTCCTGTCCTTGTTCTTTCACTCTGTTTGACCAACCTGATCCAGTTGGGTGAATGCGGCCACACGCCGCCCCGACAAGTGGGTACAGTTTCAGCCGATCGATGAGCAGCATCACGGCAGCCGGCTGGAAGTCTGTATCCCCGTCTAAAGCCAGGAGGTAGGTGTTGTGCTTCTCTTTCTGCAGAACCATGCACAGGTACTTCACATATAGAAATATCTCTATGTATTTGCACTGGTTCATGTGTTGTTTTATCTCATCCTCACCTGAAACTCTCTTAGCAGCTCAGTCTCGTCCTCTCCTTTCTCCGCTCTTTTGTAATACTTGGTCGCAACTTTCCAGCCCAAGAGGTAGTACAAGTACATGACCTTGAAAATGTTACGTAATAATCAGAAAACACTCTCTGATAGAGACACAACACAACAATATCATCGTCTCATGACTAACTATCTGATATCCACTTCTCTCATTGCATGAACGCTTGTGGCAATACCTTTGCTATATTGACCTTATAAGGTACATTTTAATGTCTTAATCAACATTGATTTTTAAGCTGCAAAAGTTTTAATAAACCTGTATTAAATAATTTCCCCACCTGAGACCACCTCTTCTTGTGGCGGATGAGTTGTTTGTCCTTGAAGTGAACCACCAGACTGTTCCCATGAGGCATGGTGACCACCACACGTCCTCCGTATGGTGTCCTGATGAGCTTCTGATCAGGGATCTGCTGCTGATTACTGAAGAGGCCTTTATCGAGGTTCACGAAGATACTGATGACAGAGGATGAAAGGTACTTCAGCTTAGTTTAAGGGGATAATAAGTGAGAATTTTCTGTAAATGAAATCTCACAGTTTCACATATTTTACCTGTAAACCTCTCTGATAATTTCCACAAGCATCTCTGCATATTCGTTGACGTGTCGCCCTTGACTCCCGGGGACATTTCTGAAGGCATCGTCAAAGTAGATGTGGCTTTCAAAAGTCACATCACTGCTTTGTCCTTCCGTCTTCGGCCTGTACTTGTCCAGTCTGGGGAGTTACGAGAATCACATGAAACTACTATGGTTAAATTGTAATTCTATCACAATGAACCTAGAGATCCTTCTACGAAAATCCCTCATGGCCGTCAATGTTTTCCATGTGTTTTCATGATTTTCAAAGCTCTTCAAACTGAACTGTACAATCCAAGTGGTAACAACCAAACTATCCACAAAAAATGTTGTTACTTTGCTAAAACTGCTGAAAAAAATGTCCATAACATGATTCTTTATGTGAAACTTACCGAAATATTGAAATGATTATCTTCATCATCTCGTCGTAGGTCTCGTGCCACATTGTCGCACAAAGGAACACTTTCACAGGGTCAAGTAGTCTGAGTCTGGAAATGACAAAATTTTCATTGTTGAGAAACAATGCTAATTTTCAATACTCTTCATTTCAATATACACATCTGCGTTCCTGAGCTCCGAATCCTGACCCATACCATATCCTCGCACCAACATAAACCAATACATGGCTAACCTGAACCCTAACCTTCACTTGGCAGACTTGCTTAGCAGATTCTGTGTAAAGGTCAAGCCTTAATTTACTGCATGTTTCATGTATCAATAAGTATAATATGGCACACCATTAGCATTAGCATTAAGCTAATCAGAACCAGAACCTGAACCCTTAACTTGGCTACTCTAAGATCAAAATCTGTCTTAAAAACTCACACACACACTTACTTCTTGCGTTTGTTGGCCGTCTGGATGTCGAACCGAGTGTTCAGAAGCAGGGACTGCTCGATAAAGGCTCCCTCGTACAGCCTCCTGACAAACAGGTCCTGGGTCCTCTGGATGCGATACAGACTGAGGTACCAGAGGTGAGCTGTGGCCAAGATGAGACCGAGCCACCAGCACACGGCTGAACCTGGGGGAAGATGAATGAAAGGATCCCACCTTTAAATTAAACTCTTAACCAGTGATATGATAAAGAACCTAAATTTTTTCTCTCTTGAAACCACTTCCTGTGAATTTTTCATAATGCTTTACAACAAGAGAGTAGATAAGAGCTCTCTGTGGGTTTTACATGAAGACAATGAGAACCAGCTGTTCATTACCTGTCAGCATGCCAATGTCGGTTATTTTAGACATGTCCAGGAAGCACAGAGTGTGTGTAACATCCAAAACCAGTTCTGAGAACACGCTGCCGTTCAGGTCTTGGTTTCTTCCATCAACAACCACATTGCAGTAGCTTGTGAAGTTGATGCTTTCAGTCCCATTCAGGCTTATTCTGTATTCCTGATAGTAAACAATGACAGGGATGATGAGCAGAGCCATAACAGCCAGAGAGGCCAGGTAGAGAGGCAGGATGAAGCATCGTCGCAGGGCGTGCATCTTG
>NW_019525091.1:280039-280878 GCF_002814215.2 Seriola lalandi dorsalis | reverse complement strand
CTCTCTCTCTCTCTCTCTCTCTCTCTCTCTCTCTCTCTCTCTCTCTCTCAGGTGTTCACATCATCCAGCAGATTTTCGGCTGTGATTGGGATGATGAGACTGAAAAGGTTATAGGTTATAATCAATATGGTTATAATGGGGAAGACTTCCTCACATTTGACCTGGAGACAGAGACGTGGATCGCTGCAAACCCCCAGGCTGAAACCACTAAACAGGAGTGGGATGGAAATACAGCTAATAATAAGCATTGGAAGAACATCATCATCAACGTTTATCCTTTCTGGCTGAAGAAGTATTTGATCTATGCAAGTGGTTTTCTGGGTAGACCAGGTAGAGTCACGTGACCTGAAATGTCTCTTTGCAGTATATATGACCGTGTTTCCACTTTTACTCTCACTGTCGTTCATTCACGTCTTTGTCTTTACTCTCTCACTTTTACTCGCTCTATTAACACCTCTAACTCATAGTGCGTCAGACTGGGATAGTAATATGAATGTAAATAATAAATGAAGCTGGGTTCAGTTATGCATTTACAGATGATTATACTGAATCATATTAAAATATTTTTGTACGTGAAAGAATGTGTGGGCAAGAAGCAAGTGAAAATAATGATAAGAAAGTGTTTATGTTTGTAATATTCATTTCAGCCTCAACAGGATCTGATTTTTGTTTGTCCAAATGTAACTTTGTCTGGCAGGACTGTGGGTTTTTTTTATCACCACCATAAACGGACACTCACTCTTCAATCATGACCAGTGGTGAAATTTAACAAAGTACATTTACTCATGTTCTGTTCTTCACTACGGTTTTAATATAATTGAGTAGTATGATTGAGTATA
>NW_019525091.1:274866-279989 GCF_002814215.2 Seriola lalandi dorsalis | reverse complement strand
TTGAGGAAGACGGAGCTGCTGTTCTCGCCAATCAATCTGAAGTAGTTCTCCCACCAGTTGAAAGACACCAAGAAGGCCCCCCCAACAGCCAGACCCACCCAAATGATCATCTTGATATCAGTAGGATCTTTCATGATGTATAAAGTGAGGAACAGGACATAACCGATCAAGATGAGGATGAAGGCAGCGATGGAGGGAAGCAGGAAGCGGTTCCTTTCCTTGGCAGTACACTGAGCGACCACCTGTAGGAGCGCAGAGAGGACAGCTACACCGTTCAGGATCGTCACATTGGTCACAATGTCCAAGTGCGGCATCGCCA
The DNA here is from genome assembly GCF_002814215.2 of Seriola lalandi dorsalis. Lineage (NCBI taxonomy): Eukaryota > Metazoa > Chordata > Actinopteri > Carangiformes > Carangidae > Seriola > Seriola lalandi. The sequence continues at coordinate 279,670 of NW_019525091.1, read as the reverse complement.
CGATGGTGAGAATTGCTGCACCTCCAGACACCACGAACTCGAAGAACAGAACCTGAAGAAGAGGGAGCAGAGTTCACCAGGGTTACACCTGTTCCTAAAAGGTGAATATTCAAAAGATATGTAACCACTCAACTTGTCCTGTTACATTTTTGGTTTGCGCTAATCCAGTAATCAAAACGTGCTAAAGGTGCTGCTGCACCTTTTTACATGTGATCCAGTGCATTAAACTCTAGGTGAAATTAAACCAATAAAAGAGAAAAAGGAAGCCTTTTGAGTGGTAGTTTGGTACTTAATTAAAACAATTTTGACTTGTTTGATGTGGAAAAAATCACAAATTAGATGCTGATAAGAGAAAGATGCAGTGTGAGTTAAGACTTCTCACCACAGCTACTGTTTTTCTGGCCGGCAACTTTGATGATTTGTAACACGCCTTCCAGATGCTCTTATGCAAGAGGATGACGCTGGAGGCGACAAGAGAGCAGCCGATACACAGCAGAGCGATGGGTTTCTGCTCTGCAGGGAGGGTCTTTGTGCCTTCATTGGCCAAGGTGATGAGGAGGAGGAAAGAAGTCTGGGAATTTAAACAAAGTCCAGACAAGACCGATGTATACCGTAAGTGCTTCAGAGAAAGGTAAAGGCAATCACATTTTATTTTTTCTTTCAATATTCCCAAAATGTTACTTTAAATTAGTTAACTTTTACCACTACTTAGTTACTTTTTTTGCACAAAATGTTGAATTAGATCATAAATAAAGCTAGAAATTAAAGACACAAAATCCTTTGAACTTGATTTGTAAATTAAGTAGAAGTTAAGACCCTTTGCAGCTACAATCTCCCCTGTTTTGTCACATTATTTTATTTTATTAAATCAAAAGAAAAAAGTTCAAATCTGGACAAAGTTGTCCAACTGGAATGTGCTACAAACCTTGCTACACAACGTTAACCCAAACACAGCCACAGCAGCCACAGTAAGAGAAATGATCTTCAGTAGCTTTATCATTTTCCAGGGCGTTTGTTCATCTTTAATGACGGGGACCTCTCGACAGGTGTCCCATGGCTTCCTAAAGAAAGACAACAACATGTCAAAGTATCTATCTAGCTATCTATCTAATCATAGTTTTTATTTTAACTTTTTCCCTTTGTAGATTGTGTCAAAAATTATTGTGTCAATAATAACTTAACAGTATTTTTCCTTCAAGTTAAATAATGAAGTTACATTATAAATGTCAACATGAATAATAATAAATCAAAAATCTTCCAGCACATTCTTTCTCAGCCATAAAAAGGACATGTTGATTAGTGTATACATTATGTGTCATGTAAAACAAAACCACAAACTGAAGCCTCAACAATTAGTGAATAGCTTTATCAACGTATTACAACTGTAACCACAACTGCGTCATTAATCTTAAACATGAATGTGAGCATATGTATTCCGTGCATGAATTCAATAAAGCAAATGTGAGAATAGATCGTATCGCTGGCACAGTGTCAAGAGAATCTAAACAATAGGAGCATTATAAAGGATGGACTTGCTGGTTTGGTTTATCGCATTATTCTACAGTTGTTAATAATGTTGTCTAATTTTTATATATCTTTTTAATAAATGTTTATAAAACAGCCTTCATGCTCCTTTAATAGATTTTTATGTGATTATTTTATTTTTTTATTTCTTATTTTATGTGTTTTTTTGACAGGGACAATGTATGTTAATGAAGATCAGTACAATGTAAACATGCTGGATTGTAGCAAAAATGCTAATTTACATCCGTAGTCTCCAAATAAAAACCATAAGTCACAATACACTACTGCAAATATAAAGCACACAAATAAAAAGACAAATACATTTTGCTGCTATTAAAAAAATTTAATTAAAATGAAAATGAAAATAAATGAAAAATATGACCTGGACCTATCATAGCAGGCAGGTTTTTCTTCTATACCAGCAAGTTTATAAGAATAAACTCCTGTCATCCACACCGTACTAAACCATCATAACTAGAATTTTCTAGGTTTTGCTTAAACAGGTTAAATGTGATAAACTAAGAAAGTTAAAGTAAATTTCTCATCAGTTTTGAAACAGCCGACTTCACATTTAATAACAGAGTCTTCACTAAATTCATATTTTGTAAAGAAGTGACAGATGATATTATATGTTTATATGTATATTATATATTGACTTAATTAGCCACTTAATAATTAACTACTACTTTGGGTAATAACTAATATATAGTTCACATTTGTAATAGTAACAGAAAAAATAATAAAATAATACATAATATAATGTAAGTTTTAAATAGAAAAAGTGTCAACTCACTGCGGCGACCTCCCGTCTTCACCCATGTTTCTGACTACTGTGTCACTTTGATTGACTGCTGCTGTATAAGTCACAATGAGCTGAACATTATATGTTTCATCCCCCTCCAGATGCCATCATCACCAGAGCTGAGCAACGCTCAACCTTTCATTAAATGCCAACACCTTAAAACGATGATGTTTTCAGGTGAGTAGAAAAACAAGGTCAAAGGAAACCAGAGTTTCTGAATACCTGAGAGCTGTGAACCTGTTTAATCTGAAGTCGACCTGACACGCCAACTCACGTGTCTTCAACACACACACATTGCCATGGCTTTCATGCAAATTTTTACATTTTTTTTTTGAATGGAGAAAAAATAAGTTGGCAAACAGAAACCTTTCATTATAAGTGAAGAAGAATGTTTTCTTATACATATTCAGTTAAATGAATGAATGTTATTTATACAGGGGTCATATTTGTTATTTTAATGTCATTTGCTGGCTTCCAAAATGTTAAGTTTGTCTGTTTTTATGGGTGTGTTCATATAACTGTTGTCAGAGGAAACACACAGGAAGCTTCAGATATCAGTGATTTTAAAAGAAACCATCAAATAGTGTTTCACATGTTTAAAACCAACATGGTGGAAAATTGATTCTGGTAATTCAATAAATCATTCAAACATAGACTCACAGTACATAACAATAGCATTGACACTATGATTACTCAACAAAAATAAAAAAATGTGTCTCGTGTAGCAGCATTTCACTTGTAGTAAATTCATGTGTAGGACGTATAGATGGGCATATATTGTATTAGCCTTTTCCAAACCAGATTTCCAGATTACCAAAACAGTTCTCATCTGGGTTTTGGGACCCCTGTAGGTCCAGGGCCTTGAGGCAGTGACCTGTTTACATCAATCAGAAAATTGACTGAAAATATCAGACCTTCAGGCTGGAAACTCCTCTATACTATAAGGTTACTGTGATTTGTTTAATCCTTTACAGTATTTCACATCAACAGCTAAACAATCCTTTCAAGTGCATTTACACTGACAGTGGTGACAGAAAACCTGATACTCAAAGCTTAATACTGCAAACTCAAGAGTTTATCTGAAGTTTTTGGAGTATTCGATACCTAAATAGTCATCCATTGACTTGTTTTGTAACTGTTTTCGTTGTATATCGAATATGCGGAGCATGAAATGAAAATAACACAGATACTTTCCTGTCCTCCAGGCATAAAACCAGCGGAACCAGTGTTCCTGTTTTGCAAGCTAATAAGACTTACTCACCTCTTTAATGAGCATTTGACATGAGTTGAATAAAAGCTGTTTAACCAGGGTCGTATCTTATACAAGCAAATTATTGAATACTATCACTTATTATCACATCATCACAAGCAAATACTGCATTGTGGCTGGACACCTCTTAAGACTGAAGAAGATCTGGATCAAAATAATCATTATAAACTTTATTTTTATTATTTGTATGTAACACTATTCATGCAAGAAATGCAGCACAAAGTCCTTTACAACAACAAAAAACAAATGACATGCACCAAGTGTATCACACAAAAAGACATTAAAAAACGTCAAAAATATTGATGTAAAATGAGATAGAATAATAATAAAATAATAACATAGAAAAACTAGAATTACCACCTTGTGGTTGTATCCCTCCACCAACCAGTCCAGTTACAAGAAATATATTTACAATCTTCTCTTCCTGAGTTTCAGCATTGAATAATTGCCAGAAGTGTTTTTCCAGAACATTGTGACGTCACAGTGAAGTTGAATCGAAGTCTCTCAGTAGTCACTCAGGAGCCCAGTAAAAAGTGCATTACAGTAATTAAACTGCCTTGAGATAAAGGCATGAAATTATAAATAGCAGTATTTTAGCTGTTTCTAAGGTGTAAAATTGATGTTTTGTTGATGTGGGACTTGAAGCTGAATCTAAGATTGTTAGGTTCACAAGATGTAGGACCACAAGATGCAGACTCCGGACACTGAATATGATGAGAATAACAAATTTATTGTGGATAGAACCAGTAAGGGGGGCTGAGGGTCGATGAGGATCCAGGCTGTGGAGTTTCCAGTGGGTGAGTAGTAGAAGCGGAGCTGGTTGATGAGCAGAATGGAGCCAGAAAGCGGGACGCAGGAACTAGAGACCGGAGAATACAGGTTAGAGCCAAACGCACAAAGAAGTATACAAAGTAGTCGGACAGCAGTCAGAGGTTTACCACGGGTGGTTAACGGACGATCTGGCGATGAGTGTGTGGCAGCATAGTCTATGCACTGCACCTAATGTGCCTTGAACGCACCTTGATGGCCTGATAGCCTATCCGTGGGCAGGGGCCAGTATTTAAGACGGCCCTCTCCCCTGCTCTTTCGCTTCCCAATTCACTTCCGGTAGCAGGCCGGCTTCCTTTTTACCACAGCGTGCGTCCCGCTGTGTGTACTGCTCTGTTGCTCCTGTATGCTCCTGTTTGGCATGGTAAGTGTTCTCTCTC